>NC_061117.1:110188281-110352807 GCF_002878395.1 Capsicum annuum
AGCAACATAGATTTTAGTCGTTCTTACTTGTGCTGTCTGGGGAGGAAAACATTAAAAAAGAAATAAGCTCCTTATGTTTGAAGTCTAATTGTATTTACCTTGATGTTATGACAGGAGCAATACGGATTGTTATGTGTGTGCAAAGAAGTTACAGTGAGTCCTCGTATACAGAGACTTCAAGTATGTATTTTATCCATCGACTGTCATGTGTTATCTTTCGATGTCACTCATTTTTCTTCTATTCTTTTATTGTACTTGGTTTGTAATAAATACTAGCAACATTCCACATATGTTGTCTTTCATGAATCATTAAAACATGAAACGTGGAAATTTACTTGGTAACTATACTTCAAAGCATGCAGAGAACTGAATGTATTTAACATTTACTAGTTCAGGGGAACTGAAAGAAGTCGTTCATTGGACATAGATCTGCCGTTGAGGTTGCTTTCAGATATTATTGCATTTGTATTGTCTTCCTCTTTCATACGCTAGTTCATTGAGTGCAACTGCAACAAAATCTGGAGAACCAGATCTTACTAAAATGGAGCTTCCTATTGATTATGTCCAAGAAGGTGCAAAGATGAAAAGGACTAACGCTACTTAAATAACATAGGAGTCAATAAAGTGCATCAATGTGTCAACATTATTTAAATTGTTCATCGTATACCAAAACTTTTCGGTTTGGTACAACCCGCGATTTTTCTTAGAAACTTCTGCAGTTACATGTCTTCTATACATTCAGTCGAATGCATGCGGCAGTGTTCCAAACGGCCTCCAATTGCTTGCTTGCTTCCCTTTCCAGATGTCAACGGCATCCTTCACTGTTCATGGCATAACCCATTGTAACAAATGAACCCATATCTGCCACCTGAAGTTACTGTGCAGAGACAAATTTGCTGGAGTTCCAAATCAACTTGAGCGCTTAGAAAGCATCGTGTACTATATTCATCCTTCACCTTTATAAAATGTCTTAATTAGGCTAGCCTCATATGCAGTTATCCAGGCAAAATAAGCAACTTATGAGGGAGCGTTGTTTTTCAATTAATTTTCCATGACTATTTTTTTTCCCTTGTAAAATGTTACTCAAAACCTCAGATCAAGATTTCACTGCGAATTTTCCTTCCTCCCCTCCTATCGATAGATAGACTCATTCAGGTTCTCTCCTTAAAGACAGTCCCCCATTTCAGCATCTTTAGAGTTCCTTATTTGAATATGGTTTTCAGTTTAGAAATAGAAACAGTTAGCAATTTTACAAAAAAGATAGTCCCCTATTTCTCGGAGTATTGTCCGACCTTGTCCTCTTTCTAATCTTGCATTCTCCTTCGAACTTTACTAAGCCTGACTGTCTGCTGCAGCATCTTGCCATATAGGCACCCTTGTCATTGCCAGGTTGTTTAGGTCCAGAATGTGCTTCTTAGTAGTTCCTATTTGATACAATCTGAATTAGCTCCAAGCCATTCACTACAAGTCAAGCCCGGGAGCTTCAAAGGATCCAAGGATTGTTCATGAAGCGGGAGGTACTTGAAGAAGCCTCCTTACCATCAAGGGGGTGTTGTTTGTTGATGATCGCATTCACATTGGTCCAAGGATCATTGGAGGAGGCAAGGGAAGGCCAAACGGGGCTAGAAAGCCCCTTGGAAAGGAATTGCGCCCAAGGTGCTTTGGATCCGCTTTTGATCCACTCTAGCATTTCAAGAGCGGATTAAAATAGCCCCTAGCGGGCCTTTTCTTGCAATTGGGTCACTTTTGGGCCCTAAAATTGTAATTATTAGCTTACGGTATAAATACTTTTGAGGCTAGCTCATTCTCTTAGTTTTGCTTGATTATTGATGAATTGATGAATGCTTCTCCATTGAGTGAGAGTATTTGTCAACTTTTGTTGAACTTTGGTTTAGAGGGCGTTCATCTCCCTCTTGGTCGCTGTAGGAATTAGGTGTTTGATTAGATTGTAATTGAGGGTATTAGAGTTTGACATACTCTTTTGTTCTTGGTTACTTCTTTTCTTGTGTCTAATCATCTATCTTATCGATTATCTTTACTTTTTGGTATCGTTGTTAGTTTTCGTAGTTCTATTTTGTATCATTTGTTATCAGCACTGAGCAATTTCATTCCTACGAAGTCAATCTTGGGTCTAGTCGTCTTAGAAAATTGTAAATCACAAAAAAATATTTTACTATTCACGTTTTAGGTCTTAGGTCACATTTGGAGTTTTTAATTTTTGTGTTTTCTTGTGTTTCTAGTGTTAGATTTGCATTCCCTAACACTATACGAGTCTATAAATCAAATTTGAGTGAAATTGCAGCTTATTTGAGTGTTCTGTCCTTGTTGGAAGCTTGGATTGAAGATGTTTGAAGTGAATTAAAAATCTGAAGATTTTGGTGAAGATATTGGGCAAATTGATGTTTGGAATGAGTTAAGAAGGCTAAGAAGTGCCTATGTTCAAAATTTCAACTCATTCATTTCAAGCTCCGGAGAAAAAGTTCTTTGTGTGTTCTTGAGGAGATTGTTATATTTATATTGAAAGTTCATACAAACGAGGGTGTTTGATCCAAAAAGAAGGAAGAAAAAGAGTGAAAGGGTGTGTGTTTGAGCATCTAAAAAGATTTCAAGAATATTTCAAGAGAAATAACACAAAGGGCATCAAGAAAGGGCATTTTCGTCCTTGGAACGAGCAAAGGGCGGCCGACTTGCCATTGACCTGCGCCCAAGGTGTGCTGCAGCTGCCCCCAGCCTGCTGCTCCCAACCTGCTGTTGCACCTCAACAAGGCTGTGTCTAAGGCCTCTCCTGCGTCCAACCTGTGCTGGAGGTGCGCTGGAACTGTTGCCATAGGTCAAAACAGTGGGTAGCCTTCCCCACCTACACTGGAAGTGCTCTAGAGGTGCGCCCAAGGTGTGTGACACCTCCGAAACACATGTCAAGCCTTCTCAACGTCTAATTCAAGTTTCAAATGCATTCTAATACTTCTAAACTCCAATTTGCTCAGGTTTGATTCCTTAGTTTCATTCCTTGATTCTTAAATTCAACTCTTGATTCTTAAAACTATCAACAACTAGTAATTCACCTACTATCTTGAGTCCGAATTTATTCATCGTCCCATTTCTTTCAAGATTTTCTTTTTTTGATATCGTTGTTAATTCTTGATCGAAGTCCTTACATCTTTATTTGAGTCCTTCAAACAAGAATCCAATTCAATCAAGAGTAGAACTTGACACCTCAATTACCACGCGAAGTATCTTTCAACATTTGTGATCCAATTGTGAGGTAAACAAAGGTGTGAAGAGTTTGTGAGGATAATTTCTTTAACGCTAACGTGTTTTTTTGTTTTTTGAGTGTCTTTCTTCATAGGTACAGTGGCTACGGACGACGAAACTTCCCAAACCATGGATAACCACTCTAACAAATGCTATCTTAGCGGCCATTGAAACTCTCAATTGTAAAATTGATTCTATGGACGCTAAGATAAATTCAGTTGTCCTTAAGGTGGATTCTCTTGAAGGGAGTGTATCCCTCGTTGGTGGCAGAGTGGATATCATGGAAGGTCGGAAAACACATCCCTATCCACACCTCAACACCACCATGCTTTGACTAGTGGGCATGCTCCAAATCCGTCGGTTCATGTTTCCTCGAAAAACCGTCACCAAATGATCAATCCACTAATACAAGCACATGATCCCATTCCTCAAGTCACTATATATCCACAAAATCGAAATCCCGTTCGACCACTCCAACCTCAATTCAACTAAACACAAAAGGATGAATCTCGAACCTGAATACCCCAACCTCCGCTTAACCAAATTCCCCTATTCCAAGCACCCCTTAACCAAAACCAACCCATCCAAATAGACGAGGAAAAAAGGGAAGAACAACAAGCGGAGTTCAAAGCATTCGATGAAGTCGACATGTTGGTAGAGGAAATGAGAGGTAGACCAATGGATCAATGAGGTTATCGAGGTCGAGGAGGAAGATTTGGTCCGGCGCCTAATGGTAGAGGAAACTTGGGAAACCGCCCCCAAGTTATGATCAATTGAACCAACAATGTAATAGGGATCGAGATGTGGGTATCAATTCAATCAAGGTTAGTCTTCCAACTTTCAAAGACGATAGTGATCCCGAAGCTTAACTCTCATGGGAGTCCTCTTGTGAAAGGATCTTCCAAGTTAATGATGTCACCGAAGAGAAGAAAAATTGCTATGCCACAGCCCATTTTGAAGGGTATGCCAACACATGGTGGGATTGTGTCAAAAGATTTGGAAATGTGTTGAATGAAGGACAACCCTTCCATGGGTTGCGTTGAAGGTATTCATGAGGCAAAGGTATGCTTTGGAGAGGTATAGACACGAGCTACGTGCCAAGTTGTACAACTTGAGGCAAGGTAGTAAGAGTGTTGTGGCCTATTATGATGAATTCCAACAATTGTCTTGAAGCTCGATCATCGAGAGAACATGAACCATGACATCATATGCTTTAAAGTTGGGTTGATCAAAGATATCTCCTCATGCATGACTATCTACAAGTTTGAGACCATAGAAGAAATCTTTCAAGTGGCTGTGGAGATTGAGAGGGATATCAAAGAAAGGGCAACTTACAAACCAAAAAGGTACTCATCTACCAACCCATGGAGTAAGAATAAAGAGGTAGCCCAATTGTCATCGAGATGGAACAAGAACAAGGACTACAAGTCCATTGATAAGAAGCCCACAGAGAAGACCACTCCAAAGTACCCGCCAAGGAATGAAGGTAACAAGTTTCCTACTCCCAATCCTAAGGGTTTTCAATGTTTTAAATGTCAAGGATTGGGACATAACTCAAGTGAATGTCTCAACTGGAGATATGTGATCCTTAGGGAAGGGAAATTGTATTACCTTGGAGAAGAGGTGGGATTAGAAGATGAGAATGATGAAAAAGCCCAAGATGGAGAAGGGTCATCCTTAGGGAAGGGAAATTGTATTACCTTGGAGAAGAGGTGGGATTAGAAGATGAGAATGATGAAAAAGCCCAAGATGGGGAAGGGTCCGTAGAAGATTAGCAAGTAGAGGAGGATAATGAAAATGCTTGGCCTCAAGATGGAGAGTATGAGGTTCCAAATTTTTTCGTGAGGCATGCAATGATTAGTAAGGCGATAGATGACCCTAGTCAAAGGGAGAATATATTTCATACTAAATGTCTTATAAATGAAAATGTGTGCTCTTTGATCATTGATAATGGAATTTCTGCTAATGTGGCTAGTGCTACTTTGGTTGATTTCTTGAAGTTGCCCACAACCAAACACGCCACTCCATACAAGCTTCAATGGTTAAATGATTGTGGTGAGTTGAAGTTGACTAGGCAAGTGGTCATTCGATTCAAAGTTGGGAATTATCATGATGAGGTGCATTGTGATGTGATACCCATGCAAGCTTGTCATATCTTACTTGGGAGGCCATGGCAATATGGTCGTTCAACCAAGCATGACGAGAGGACCAATCGGTTCTCTTTTGAGTTGAATGGTCGGAAATTCACTCTCCATCCACTTTCGCCATCTTAAGTGAATGAGGTTCACCAAAAATTGAGAGAATTGAAAGAGAAAGGTCAGAAACAAGGCGAGAAGAAGGACCAAACCGAGGAGCGTGATGAAGAAGAGGAGAAGAGGTGGTTGAAAGGGAAGAGTCCCTTGGTGATGTTGGCTAGGAACAAAGATCTTTTCAAAGAGCATGATGACAAAAAACCCCTGCTCCTCCTAGCCTATGCTTTTCATGCTAACCATTCTACTTTTCCTATCCCCCATTCTATTTTCCTTGTTTTACAGGACTACGAAGATGTGTTCCCAAATGAGCTTCCCCAAGGATTACCCCCACTTCGAGGAATTGAGTATCAAATTGATTTTGTGTCGGGTTCTCAATTACCTAACAAACTGGCCTATCGAAGTAATTCGAAGGACACAAAAGAGCTCCAAAGGCAAGTTGAGGAACTCCTCAACAAGATACATTAAAGAGAGCTTGAGTCCATGTGCAGTTCTGGTATTGCTAGTGCCAAAGAAAGATGGAACATGGTGCATGTGTTTTGATTGCCGAGCCATCAATAAAATAACGGTAAAGTAGCGCCACCCAATTTCCCGTTTGGATGATATGCTTGATGAGTTGAATGGTTGTAGTGTGTTTTCTAAGATAGATCTTAGAAGCGGGTACCCACCAAATTGCAACTGGGTGATGAGCGAAAGACCGCATTCAAGACCAAGTTTGGTCTATATGAATGGTTGGTCTTGCCTTTTGGCCTCACCAACGCTCCTAGTACCTTAATGCGGTTGATGAACCATATGATGAAATCGTTCATAGGGAAGTTTGTTGTGGTATTCTTTGATGATGTTCTAGTTTATAGCAAATCCCTTAAAGAACTTCTTACATTTGCAAAATGTGTTTGAAGTGCTTAGAAAAGAGAAGTTGTATGCTAATCTTGAAAAATGTTCTTTTGGTGTGAATGAAGTTGTTTTCTTGTAATTTGTTGTGAGCTCAAAAGGAGTTGAGGTGGATGAATCTAAGATAGACGCCATCAAGAATTGGCCTACTCCGAAATCCATTGGCGAATTAAGAAGTTTCCATGGGTTGGCTAGTTTTTATAAGCGATTTATCAAAGGATTTAGTACCATTGCCGCTTCCTTGACCGAGGTGATCCGTAAGGATAAACCTTTAAATGGGGTGATGAGCAAGCCCATGCATTTGAAGCTTTGAAGGTTATGCTTATCTCCGTCCCCTTATTGCAATTACCCAATTTTGATAAGATGTTTGAGATTGAATGTGATGCAAGTAAGGTAGGAATAGGTGCCGTCTTAATGCAAGATCATAAACTTATTGCCTATTTTAGTGAAAAGATCAAGAGCGCAACTCTAAATTGTTCCACCTATGATCTAGAGTTATACACCTTGATTGGAGCCTTGGGTAATTGGCTACATTATTTGTGGCCCAAGGAGATTGTGAACCGATCATGAATCCTTGAAATATCTTTGGGCCCAAGATAAACTCAATAAACGACATGCTTAGTGGATTGCTTTCCTAGAGACTTTTCCTTATGTAATTCAATACAAAAAGGGAAAGGAAAATGTGGTAGTCGATGCATTGTCTAGGAAGCATGTTCTTATCTCTACATTGCCTTCTAAATTGATGGGATTTGAGAGTCTAAAGACAATGGACCCCGAGGACCGTAAATTTGCTCAAATCTATCACGATTATGAGACATTGGGTGGGGAATTGTGGGAGAGGGATAGTGCTTCTATGCCCTACTCTAAGTTTGATGGTTTCTTGTTCAAAGGAAGAAGGTTGTGTGTGCCCTCTAGCTCATGAAGAAAATTGTTTGTAAGAGAGGAACATGATGGGGGTAGGATGGGTCACTTTGGAATTGACAAGACCCTTGGAGTCTTAGAGGAACAATTTTATTGGCCCAAGATGCGTCAAGATGTTACCAGAATTTGTGGCCAATGCATGGATTGTAGAAGTGCGAAATCCCGCCTTCTCCCTCCAGAATTATACACCCCACTACCCATTCTTCAACGCCCATGGCTTGACATCTCTATGGATTTTGTTTTGGGATTCCCTAGGACAAGGAGGGGTAGAGATTGCATTTTTGTTGTGGTTGATAGGTTCTCAAAACTGTCCCATTTCATTCTATGTCATAAAATTGATGATGCTTCTAATATGGCTTCTTTGTTTGTTGAGCATGTCAAAATACATGGAATTCCTCGGACCATTGTTAGTGATAGGGACTCTTAAGTTCCTAAGTCACTTTTGGAGGTCGTTGTGGGGTAGGATTGGCACCAAATTGCTTTTCTCAATATCTTGCCACCCAAAAACGGATGACAAACAGAGGTGGTAAATAGAACCTTAGGTTCTATAAGCCGCACCTTAGTTAAAGGAAAAATGGCCTCTTGTGAGGACCACCTACCTCTAGTCGAATTTGCTTATAATCGTGTTATCCATTCGAGTATTGGTATGACTCCCTTTGAATGTGTTTATGTTTTTAACCCTCTTACCCTTTATATCTCATTCCTTTGCCTAGTGATGTTGTGATAAGCTTAGATAGAGACGAGGGCGGAAACCATGAAGAAGTTGCATGAAAAGGTGAGAATTTGCCTTGAGAAGAAGAATCAAGAGGTGGCTAAAAGAGTAAACAAGGGAAGGAAGCGGCTTGTGCTTGAACTGGTTAATTGGGTGTGGGTGCACGTTCGGAAGGATAGGTTTCCAACCCAAAGAAAAGCCAAATTGTTGCCCCGAGGAGATGGTCCATTTCAAGTGCTTGAAAGGATAAACAACAATGCTTATAAGATTGACCTTCCTTCGGAATATCAAGTGCACAATACCTTTAATGTGTGCGATCTTTCACTCTTTGACATGATAGAAAATGATACCCCTTTGAATTTGAGGTCAAATTCTTCTCAAGATGGAGACCGGATTAGCTCCAAGCCATTCACTAGAAGTCAAGTTCGGGAGCTTCAAAGGATCCAAGGATTGTTCATGAAGCGGAAGGTACTTAAAGAAGCTTCCTTACCATCTAGAGGGTGTTATTTGTTGTTGATCGCACTCACATTGGTCCAAGGATTATTGGAGGAGGCAAGGGAAGGCAAAACGGGGCTAGAAAGCCCCTTGGAAAGGAATTGCGCCCAAGGTGCTTTGGATCTGCTTTCGATCTGCTCTAGCATTTCAAGAGCGGATCAAAACAGCCCCTACCGGGCCTTTTCTTGCAATTGCATCACTTTTGGGCCCTAAAATTGTAATTATTAGCCTAAGGTATAAATACTTTTGAGGCTAGCTCATTCTCTTAGTTTTGCTTGATTATTGATGAATTGATGAATGCTTCTCCATTGAGTGAGAGTATTTGTCAACTTTTGTTGAACTTTGGTTTAGAAACGTTGGTTTAGAGGGCGTTCATCTCCGTCTTGGTCACTGTAGGAATTAGGTGTTTGATTAGATTGTAATTAAGGGTATTAGAGTTTGACACTTTTTTGTTCTTGGTTACTTCTTTTCTTGTGTCTAATTATCTATCTTATTGATTATCTTTACTTTTTGGTATCATTGTTAGTTTTCATAGTTTGATTCCGTATCACTATTCCACCTAAACTATTAAGAAGGTGCCCCTAAACTAAAGACAAGTTTTTCAAAGGGGTGGTTAGACCAGCTATTTTTTTGGGGCAGAGTGTTGGCCAGCCAAGAACTCTCATGTTCGGAGATGAAGATGTTGCGATGGATTTTTGGGTATACTAGAAGAGATAGAATTAAAATGAGGATATATGAGACAAGGTGAGAGTGACTTCGGTGGAAAACAAGATGCAGGAAGCGAGGTCGAGACAGTTTAGGCGTGTGATGAGGAGATGCACGGATGTCCTAGTGCGGAGGTGTGAGAGGTTGGTTATGGATGGATTTCGGAGAGGGAGAGGTTGACCAAAGAAATATTGGGTAAAGGTGATTAGACGGGATATAAAGTAGTTGCAGCTTTAGCGAGGACATGACCTTAGATAGGAAAGTTTGGAGGACACCAATTAGGTGTAGAAGGTTAGTAGGTAAGAGTGTGTCCATGCTAGAAGATAGGAGTGCATTATTTTGTTGCCTTACTAGTAGTCATAGTGCTATTTTTGTAGTTTCTTGTTCTTCGAATTCTGTTATTGTTTCTTATAGTTCGATTATAGTAATTTTTGTTGTAATACTATTCTGCTTTCCATTATGTCTTTGTCCATACTGTTTTCTTGCTTGAGCTGAGGATCTATTGGAAACAACCTCTCTACCTCATCTCTTAGGTAGAGGTAAGGTCTGCATACGCTCTACCCTCTCAGACCCTCTGGGTATGTTGTTGAAGTAATAGTTTGTGTTCCAGCCACACTGCCAAATTTTATTTTATTTCCCATCTCCAATTTTCAGCTTTACTATATTTTATAGGGCCTACATTTCTGATATTTTCCCGTACTGCTACCAGTGTGATATGGTTGCTGGTTTAGTGCACAATTCCAGCATGCCGTATCTTCTTTTATCCCTGGTCATATTGGGTCTCTATAGCCATTGAATAGGTAAGATTTTCTGCTATCAGATTTTTAGTTCCTGGTCCACCTTTCTTTTTTTCTTGGATTTACTGTTGGTATTTTACAGAGGAACTCTATCTTTGTCTTATCTAATAACTTCTCCACTTAAACTGTTAGAGGATACGATAAAAACCTCAGATAAGTTTTTTTAATAAAACAAGAAAACTGTTACTATCAATTAGTATTAACCTTCCTTTCATAGGGAAACGTTGTTTCTTCCATGTAGTAAGCTTCTCGCAACTTTTTCAACCACTTCATGCCTAAAAAATGTGCATTCATATTTAGCTTAAAAGTCCTAAATATGTAGGTGAATCTTCAGTTTTGACATCTTAGTTTATTGACGGTGAGTTGTGTACTTCCATAATTCCACCCTTATTCTTAGGAAATATGGAGCTTTCTCAACATTATGTGCAAACTAGGGACCTGTTTGGACATGAGAATTTTTTCCTTTTTTTCAAAAAAATAATTTTGAAACACCGTTTGGTTATATATTGGGATGATTCTTTAGTTTTTGAAAATAAGTTTCAAGTTTTAAAACCAGTTTTTCTAGTGAACAATATTTCCTACTCACAAATTTTTGACCTTTTTTTTTTTCTAGTCAAATGCATGTGCAAACACAACTTCAACTTCCAAATACCATTTTCAACTTCTACTTCAAAAGTTGTTTTTTTCTTTTTGTGAGATATTGGGATATCTGATGATCTTGTCCAAACGCGTACTAAATACATGTTGCACTCTTCGGTGTTGCCGCCGAACTCGTCCAGACGTGACACCGATGCGGGTGCCGGGTTCGTCTCGGATTTGGTCAAACAAATCTAGAGACGCTGACCAAAATCAAGACAAATTTTGGGGAAATTGAGATTCGACTGACGGCTTACCTGGAAAAGGTTCGACCTGCAACTGTAAAGATTACAAACAACAACAACAATAAACCCAGTATATTCCCACATAGTGGGGTCTGGGGAGGGTAGAATGTACGCAGTCTATACCACTACCTCTAAAGAAGTAGAGAGGCTATTTCCGATAGACCCCCGACTAAAGATAAAAGACAATAAACAAAGCATAAAAAGCATAGAACACGATAAAATAACATAGGTACGACATCCACAAAAAATTTGTACATTGCCAAACAAAGGACACCAAACTCCACCTAAATACTGCCTACAACTCATCCACATCCTTATCCCTCTATCCTAATGCTTTTTCTCCATATCTTCCTATCCGGGGTCATGTCCTCAGTCAGCTGTAACTGCTCCATGTCACGTTTAATTACTTTTCTCCAGTATTTCTTCGGCCTGCCCCTACCCCGTTTGAAACCTCCCAAGGCCAACCTCTCACACCTACGAACTGGGGTATCCGTGCCTCTCCTCATCACATGACCAAACCATCTCAACCTCACTTCCCGCATTTTATCCTCCACTGACACCACTCCCACCTTCTCCCGAATAATTTCATTCCTAACCCTGTCAGCCCTTGTGAATCCATACATCCAACGCAACATCATCATTTCCGCCACCTTCAACTTTTGGATATGAGAATTCTTAACTGGCCAACACTTCGCTCCATACAACATAGCAGGCCGGACTGCAACTCTATAGAATTTGCCTTTCAGCTTGGGGGCACCTTCCTATCGCATAAAATTTTCGAAGAGAGCCTCCATTTCATCCAACTTGCCCCAATACAGTGAGAGGCATCCTCATTTATCTCTCCATTTCCCTGAATCGTAGACCCAAGATACTTAAAACTATCCCTCTTGCAAATCGCTTGAGAATCCAACTTCACTACCACCTCCTCCTCTTGTCTCGACTCACTAAACTTGCACTCCAAGTACTCCGTCTTGGTCCTACTCAACCTGAAACCTTTAGACTCCAAGGTTTGTTTCCAAACCTCCAGCTTATCATTAACCCCTTGTCGCGACTCATCAATCAGAACTATATCATCCGCGAAAAGCATACACCAAGGCACCTCACCTTGTATATTTCGCGTCAACACATCCATCACCAAAGCGAATAAAAACGGACTAAGAGTTGATCCCTGGTGCAACCCTGTCAAGACCGGGAAATGCTCAGAATCTCCTCCCACCGTCCTTACCCGAGTTTTTGCTCCCTCATACATGTCCTTAATCGCTCTGATGTACGCCACCGGGACCCCCTTCGCCTCCAAGCATCTCCAAAGAACCTCCCTAGGGACCTTATCATACGCCTTTTCCAAGTCAATAAACACCATGTGAAGATCTCTCTTCCTCTCTCTATACTGCTCTACCAGTCTCCGCACAAGGTGAATTGCCTCAGACGTGGAGCGACCAGGCATAAAACCAATTTGATTCTCCGAAATAGACACAATCTTTCTCAACCTCCGCTCTACCACCCTCTCTCAAATCTTCATCGTGTGACTCAACAACTTAATACCCGGGTAATTGTTGCAACTCTGAATGTTACCCTTGTTCTTATATAAAGGAATCATTGTGCTCCATCTCCACGCCTCAGGCATCTTTGCTGACTTGAAAATATTTTTAAACAAGTTGGTCAGCCACCTCAACCTTGACCCGCCAGAGAACTTCCAAAAATCCACCGGAATCTCGTCGGGCCCCGTCACCCTGCCCCTTCACATCTTGCGAATAGCCTCACTAACCTCATCTACCTTAAAATGCCGACAAAAGCCAAAGTCGCGACACTCTTCGGAATGCTCCAACTCCCCTAACACAACACCTCTATCCCACTCATCATTCAAGAGCCTATGGAAATAGATTGCCATTTTTTCTTAATGAGGTCGTCTTCCACCAAAACTTTGCCATCCCCTTAATACACTTCACCTGGTCCAGATCACGACCCTTCTGCTCCCTAACCTTGGCAAACCTAAACATCCTCTTCTCCTCGCCTTTCTCCTCTAACCCTTTATACAAACTCTCAAAAGCTGCTGTCTTAGCAGTCGTGACTGCTAACTTAGCCTCTTTTTTTGCTAACTTGTACTCCCTGCTCACCCGCTTCTCTACTTCATCCTTACTCTCAACTAACTTAGTGTAAGCCGCCTTCTTTATCTTGACCTTCTTCTTAACATCTTCATTCCACCACTAATCCCCCGATACCGGCCAGACCCGCCCCTCGAAACACCCAACACCTTTCTAGAAGACTCCCTGATGCAACCAACAGCTCTATCCCACATATTATCCACGTTCCCCCTGCACTCCCACACCCCCATCCCCACCAACTTCACCCATATCTCCAAAGCATTAACCGGGGTCAGGCTACTCCAACTAACCCTAGGCGGACCTTTCCCACCTCGCCTCATCTTGCCCCTCTTGATAACCAAGTCCATCACCAGGAGTCTATGCTGGGTCCCAAGATTCTCACTCGGGATTACCTTACAATTCTACACAAAGCTCTATCCCCCTTCCTAAGTAGCAAAAAGTCAATTTGAGTCTTGGCTATCCTACTACGGAAAGTAACCAAGTGCTCTTCCTTCTTCGGAAAGCTGGAATTCATTACCACCAACCCAAACACCCTCACAAAATCCAAAAGAGCAGCTCCCTCATCATTCCTAACCTCGAACCCAAAGCCCCCATGCACATTATCGTACCCTAACGGCAAAGACCCGATGTGCCCGTTGAAATCCCCACCTATGAAAATCTTCTCTAAACTAGGCACGCCTTTAACCACCTCGTCCAAAACCTCCCAAAAATTCTTCTTCTCTTCCTCTTCCAGGCCCACTAGGCGCATACGCACTACAGATGTTCAAAGTAAACCCCCCAAGATCAACTTGATAGTCATAACCCTATCACTAACCCTTTTAACCTCCACTACCTGCTCCCTAAGCTCTTCGTCCACTAAGATACCTACGCCATTCCTATGCCTATCACTACCTGAATACCTCAACTTGTATCCATCTACATCCCTAGCCGTGGAACTTACCCACTTGGTCTCCTGGACACACACAATATTAATCTTTCTCTTCCTAAGAATCTTAACCAGTTCTATCGATTTGCCCTGCAGAGTCCCAATGTTCCACGACCCTACCCTCAAACTATCACCTCTCTTATCCCCTCCCTTAATACCTTGCACTCTGCATCTCGGGCCTAACCCAACACCAGCCCCCGATCCCACCCCCAGCCCCCCATGACCCCAGGACTGTAAAGATTACAAACTCAATTTTCAGCTGTCTGGTTCGTCTTCGTCTGGGAAGAAAGAGACAATCGTCCTGCTGGTTCGAATGGGAAGAAAGGGAGTCGTATGTGTAATTTACAGCTTGTCGACGACGATGTAGCTTGGGGGACGAACAATGATTTTGACGTCCTGTGGAAGAAAGTGACAATGTCAGTTTAAAAATACTAAAATATAAAAAGAATCAATATAATAAAATATGATGTAGGTTGTTTTATATTTTGTTATTCTTTGGAATATAAAAAAGATCAATATATATGGTAAAATAATATATGTTTATATAGTACTCCTAATTGAAAATGTACTCCTAATAGTACGTATAATAACAAAATTCTTAATTGTACTACTAATTGAAATTGAAAAAGAAAAATTTTTAGTTGAATCCCCGCACCCGTATCTATACTCGAATTCACACCCCCGGATCTTAAAATTTAAACTTTGACGAATTTTACTCTCGTATCCACACCCATCTTGTACACCCGCACTCAAGTCTGAACAACTTAGACTAAATATAGTGCTGAACATCAACAACACTGGTTTCAGCCTAAGCTTCTCGAATTCAGGTGCAAGTGTCCAATACGGGTGTGGATCTAGATGTTGGATCCTTTATGATTTAAATTTTAAGATTCAAGGGTATGGTTCAGGCTGAAAATATTTTATTACAACATCATACCCTGTATTTTCCAACGTAGTGGGGTCTAGGGAGGGTAAGTGTATTCGGTCCGTACCCATGTGGTGAGACTCTTTTCCGGACCCTACGCTTAGCGGGAGCTTTAGTGCACCGGGTTGCCCTTCATCCAAAAGTGAAGTTATTAAAATATACGTAAATTATGGTGGACTATTTGGAAGGAAAGAAATGCACGGATTTTTGAGAGCAAGTTTGAGTCTGATTATTATTAATTACAGAATCAGTTCTATGTTGAGATGGTAACAAGTTTTATGTTAAATGCACAACAGGTTGTGCGAGCCACATATTTACATAGAGTTAGAATCGAAAGAAAATTAAACTACCCAAAGTACTCTTGTTTCTTTAGAAACTCTCGAACCTGTAATAGAGACTTAGTGCCATCTATTTACTCCCGTTTTCACTAAAAGTGGAACAACATGATTTAATTTAGGGAAAAAGGCATGTTTACCCCCGTAAACTTGTTACGGAAACTTAGTTTAGCCATTAAACTTAACCTGTAATTATTTACCTCCCTAAAAAACTTTTATATGAATTTTTTACCGCCCTTAAAAAATTATACCACTCACTATGGAGAGTGCATCGCACTCGCGCCACGTTGGAGCCATGTCGGATCCACGTCAAAGACACATAAATAATTTTGTTTTTAAAAATAATATATAAAAGAAAAAAAGAAAACCCCCCCCCCCCCCCAAAAAAAAAATTTTCTTTTATCTTCTTCCTCTTCCTATATACTCCATTTACTCCTTTTTTTTTCTGTATGTTAAATTAATACTTGTTATTGTTATCTTTATGATTCTTGAATTTTTCTTAAGTTAAATTTTTCATTAAAAAAATTCATACAAGTACTTTTGATTCAAAAGTAATTACGTGGCTAATTAATAAGTTTGATTTTTTTCGGTCTCGATTTTGATGTGCGGAAATGAAATTAATTTGTTGATTCTTGATCTTCATAGGAAAGTTTATTTGTTGTATAATTTGTGTATTTTATTCTTCCTATAATTGTGTATTTGTTGAAGATTTTTGATGGATAGGAGTGAAAAAAGAAAAGAAACAGAGGAAGGAAAAGACATGGGGGCGGTGGGGTGTGAGGAAGAATGTAAAAAAAAATAATGGCGGAAAATTTTAAAGTGGGCCTCACTTATTTTTTTTATACATTTTTTTAATTAAAACACACATTGATTTGTTTGTTGGCCACATCAGCCATTAAGGGAGCAAAATAATACACTTAAGTTCATAAAGGGGTAAATAATTACAAGTTAAGTTTAATGACTAAAGTAAGTTTTCGTGATAACTTTGGGGGTAATTATGCCTTTTCCCTTTAATTTAATTGTCTTCTAGATTGTGTTGCTTGCACCTGAAGTCTTGTGTGATAACAAGGTGCCACTAAAACTCTAACAAGTTCTACAAAGTGGTGATTCGACCTACTATGTTATGGGGAGAATGGTTAGCCAATCAAGAAATCTCACATTCAGAAGATGAAAGTTGAGGAGATGAGGATGCCACGATGGATATGTGGCCATACTAGGTGAGATAGAGTTAGACGTGAAGATATCTAGGACAAGGTGGGAGTGGCCTTGGTGAAGGACAAGATGCGGGAAGTGAGACCGAGATGGTTCAAACATGTGAAGAGGAGATGCACAGATGCCCCAACTCAGAGGTGAAAGAGTTGGTTGTGGATGGTTTCAGGAGATGTAGTGGTGGATCGAAGAAGTATTGGGGAGATGTGTGATTAGACGAGTCATGGTGCAGTTTCAGCTTATTGAATGGGATAGAGAGAGCAGTAGTCAAGTGGTGTTTTCAAGTAGAATCAAACATTTTTTTTTTGTTTCAAGGTCAAGAATTTCGTACTTTCTTCAATTTCTCCAACTTTGTGTAGACTGTTTTTTTTTTAAGTTCCTTTTTGAGAAAATAAAATTCAAAATTATTTAAAGCTTTAAGTAAACAACATTTATTCCTACAAAGTGGGATCTGGGGAGGGTAAAGTGTATGTAGTCCATAGAACTGCCTCAGATGAAGTAGAGAGGTTGTTTCCGATAGACCCCGGCTCAGGACAAATAACAGTACAACAAACAAAAAACATAAAACAAATAATAAAATGGGATAACACACCACTAGATAATAAAAGAAACAAGACACCATCAGATTAATACTTTATACTATCTATTCGAAATCACAAACATCGCCAAAACACCACGAACAAGAAACTATAAGACACATGCATAACACTATCACTAAAGGCACAACTTCAACCAAAGCACTCCTCCCTACCAGTAATGATGCACTCCTACATACTAACCGTATTCCCTAATTCGCGTCCTCCACATCCTATCAAGGGTCATGTCATCCGTAAGCTGTAACTGCTCCATGTCATGCCTAATCACCTCTCTCTAATATTTCTTCGGCCTACCTCTAACCCGCCTGAACCCATCCATCCTCAGCCTCTCACACCTCCGTACTGAGGCGCCCGTGCACCTCCTCATCACATGCCCGAACCATCTTAACCTCACTTTCCGCATCTTGTCTTCCACCGAAGCCACTCCCACCTTCTCTCGAATAATCTCATTTCTAACCTTATCGATCCTGGTAAGTCTACCTACATATCCATCTCAACATCCTCATCTCCGTCACCTTCAACTTTTGGATGTAGGAGTTCTTAACTGACCAACACTCCCACATCCAAAAGTTCATCAAAAAAATAAAATAAAATTATTTAAAGCTTTCTTTGAAATTTGGAAGATTTTTTTCAATTCTTGGAAAACCTCGGTAACTTTTCAATTTTGCAAGCAAGTTGAAAGTTCTCTCCAAAGTCGGAGAGAGTTATGGTCTTTTTTAAGTGGTGTAAACAAACATAAAAACTTTCTTCCCTAAAAAAGTCATAGTTTGACATTTTGAAAAGTTGAGGGCTTGTTCCAACCATTGTGAAAATTAATCATTTAATACGCAAAGTCCACACTAGAACTCTACACATAATTTAAGCTTCTTCAATTATCTTGGGTCTAAAGGTGACTTTTCTATCTTTGTATAAAGAATTTGCTCTTTGTATCATTCCCTTTTTATTGATTAACATTTAACTTGACAGCAAAATAAAAGTCTGTACAGTTGATTTAGGCTGGATAATATTTAATAAATTCCTATGTTCCAGTTTAAGCTTGTCATTGTATGGCAAGAAAAAGAGTCAGTTTTACATGTGGTGAAATTCAAGGTGATACTAGAATTTTTCTAGTGCTTAAGATTCATGAAGTTAGAGTTTTACAGGGACACAAATTTCAGTTTTTAGTTTTGAAGGTTTAGTTACATTTCTATTGAGTAGCTGCTTGTAATTGGTCTTCTATTATTTTAGTTCAAGATTTAAAATATCATCTAATTAGTAAACTTCTTTTATAGGTACTGGATGCATTAGTCAGTCTATTCTGCAGGTCAAATATCTCCGCAGAAACATTGTGGGATGGTGGTTGGCTTTTGCGCCAGTTGCTTCCATACAGTGAGGCGGATTTTAACAGTCATCATCTTAAATTATTGAAAGTAAGTTGTTTTTGCAAACATCAAGAAACTTACCTCTTGTACTTCTTCATTTATTTTGTCTATGTTGGTTGAATGTTTTATCTAATTATGTTAGCAGTAGTTGGTGCAACAAAGGCTTGTAGCATAAAAAATCGCACAGAGCAAGTCTTTGGAAATTATGAGGATTATGCCTTTTTCACCCTTCTCCCTTAGTATGTTTTATCTAATTATATTAGCACTAGTTGGTGCAACAAAGGCTTGTAGTGTAAAAGATTGCACTGAGCAAGTCTCTTGAAATTATGCGGATTATGCCTCTTTCACCCTACTCCCCTAGTCCAATTTTATGTGACACTTCCTTTTTTATGCTGGAAAAAGGATACTTTTGTCTTTGAAACTACTTAAATTTTATTCCCATTTACGCTTAATGGCATGACTGTTGGGACCCTCACCATCGCTCATTTAGAATGGAAAAACTTGTGAATTCACTTCGTCACTTATTTAAAAGGATACTTTTGGTACTCTGCATATATTTCGTCCAAGTTCTCTTTCATCTCTGAAACTATACGCCAGTCAGCACCGTCACATAAATTGGGACGGAGGAAGTAAGAGTTATATTTTGTTGTATTTGAAGTTTTTAAAGTGTCTTGATATGAGGGTTGCTTCTTTTGTTATTTTTTCCGAATGATAAAAACAAATTCAACATTATCTGTAATAGTTATTTCTTGGTTAACCTGTTGTTAATGAGGTGGGTGTTTGTAATGTGTGAAGGATTCATTCCACAGTTGTACTAGCAGTATTCTTGATGAAACAAAAGGAACTTGGCCTGATCTGCTAATTATGGTACTTTGTGATGAGTGGAGGAAGTGCAAAAGAAGTATGTTATGCTCATACTTCCCCTTATTAAATGCTTCTGCTAATTCCTTTAGATGATTAATTAATGTGAAGAGAACCACTTGCAGCTATTGAAGCTTCTTCTCCAAGGAAAGATCCCAAATCAATGCTTTTGCCATCACACAAGTCCCTTTCTGAAGGTATGGTTGTTCCTCTCTTCCCATCTTGCTCTTTTGGCTTTAATTACCTTAAAGTTATGAAAGTTCTAATCATTTACAGTCTACTGCATATTTGATTGGGGGTTTCTGACTCTTCTGCTTTTATAATTTTGTTGAATTGTTTTTTCCATGACAGAACTCACTTCTGGGGAATCATCTTTTGCTTCTGGTGAAAGATTGTTCGAGATTGTTAAGGTTGTAGTCCATCTTTATCTGACTGTCTAATACAAGTGAAACATAAACATGAGATATTTACTGAATATTTGGGGCCTCCACATGCTTGAGATGAAAGCTAGTGTCAACCGGAAATCTCCCATCATAAACTAGGCTTTAAAATTGCTGCCGTACTAATCTTTGTTTTGATAATCTACAGGTGTTTGTACTACTTCATCAGCTTCATATTTTTTCAGTTGGAAAAGTGTTACCAGATCAACCTCTTATACATCCTACTGTTGAAGTCATGGAAACATCCCGAGCAAAAAGGGCTGGCGTTGACAGTTTGGGTCCAAAACCAAGCATTGAATTACGTCTTGGTCAGTTTATATTTTTTGTTCTTCCTGTATTCTTCTTATAACAGCATTTCCGAACCTCAAAAAGAGAAAGAATTCATACCCTCCTAAGTGCTGCACCAAATCTTACTCTTGTTTTACTACTAGACCAAATGGTATGATATAATCTAGTCTATGAAGGATACTATTGCCAATGTTCTAAAGATGCTTTGCTCTGTTGTTCTGTAGTTGATGCGGTTCCTTGCAGAATTGCATTTGAGAGGGGCAAAGAACGTCATTTCCACTTTCTAACCATCTCTGTAGGAATTTCTGGATGGCTTATCCTTGCAGATGAATTACCTGTGAGGCCAAGTTTTGGTGTGGTTCGTGTAGTGGCGCCTTTGGGTGGTTGCAATGTAAGTATGCCTTCTTTTTTATTTTGCTCAGACAAGTATACCTTTCTGTATCCATTTCTTTTGAGTTATGTCCTGTTGTATTTGGTAGATTTTGCAGTAAAAAAGATTAGGCTGCTTTAGATAAAACTCAGACCTTGCATTGAGTAGCTTTAGAACTACTAACCAGAGAGAAAACAACCTACTCAGGAATTAAAAAAAAATCGACCTTCCAATGGGATCCCTAATCCCAGTGATCTTTTGAAATGGAAATCTTACTTATTACTACTACTTTCTCATCTGTGCTAGACTAGCATATTCTTTGAAGAAAAAAACAGTAGTTATAATCCATTTTGTAAATGGTTCTCATTTTCTTGCTTTCCCACTTCAGCCCAGAATTGATGAGAAGCACATGAGATGGTTACACCTTCGAATACGTCCATCCTCTTTCCCTTACATAGATGCTGCGAAGCATACTGCCCATGCTAAAGTTAAGTCAAAAGCTTTGGTCGATGGGCGGTGGACTCTGGCTTTTCGAGATGAGGATTCTTGCAAAGCTGCTTTTTCTATGATTGTTGAAGAGCTAAATTTACTGAGCAATGAGGTTGAGAGAAGAGTAAAACCTATGCTTGACATTGAAAGAACTGTTGATACTTCAACAAAATAGACAGGGATTTTTGAGATTTTCACCAGTTTGATATTTCACTCTCTCTACCCCAATACCATTTTACAGCAGGGGACGGAGATAATATTAAGCTTTACCACCCTTCTGTACATGTTTAAAGGAAGCCCTAGGTGTGTGTAAATTAGAGTATGTGATAGAGCCCATTCTTGTATATTAGGTCACAGTTGCCATTTCTGATTTGCTAACCTCACTATCATGTATGGGTCAATTCTTTAGTTCTTTGAATCCTTCTTCCTCACATATGTAAAGATGTTGTAGAAACCCCGCAAAAAGTAAAAGTTGTGAGCCAGCTTCTGTTTTCTCGAAGTTTGCTCAGTTTTTAGATAACAGTATGTTAAAATTTGGGGTTGCGTGCATTTAACGAGCACTGGTATAGTATCTGTCGTTGCCAGCAGTGTTTCATTCTGATATTGTAACTAGATAGCTAAGCCAGGCCCAACGTAAGCATTAGATCAGGCCGCTATTGCAATTATCTTGAATATGGCGATACATGGTGAATATTTTCAAACGTGCCTCAGATTTAATTTGACAATCATTTAAAACTCTGTAAAAGGTATATAATGAAATATCACATAAGTTAAAAAAGCAAAGATACATGATACGAATGTCCTATCATTTCTGTATCTTTATACGAGCTTGACTCTTTCAAAAAATTAAATAAATATTGATAATGCTCAAATACACCTGTCAAAAGATGTATGCAGCCGTTAGTAATATATTTATTCAATTATAGATTGGAGTTGATCCCACGAGGAATAATGTGACTAGCGATTGAGAAAGTAAGGAATAAAAGTAACTCTAATTCGATCAGGGATACAAGTGTATTTTGGGGTTTTTTTCCATTTTAAATAAGGATAGAACCAATTTTAATATGAACAAGTTGATCAATGACTTTCACAAATGATGGAAAATTAGGAAAATAATAATGGAAAATCAATTCTATCAATGATCTACCCTATTCAACCATTTACTCATAACTTATCATGAATTTAGTAATTAGTCTTAGAACATCAAGTATCCATCAATGTCTTTCAACTAGAAGCGAATATTTCTTGGCTAAATTCTCTCAAATATTAGTCGAGTGTCAACAACAAATAGTTTCAATCTATGGCTACACCAGAATTTTTATTTTTCTATCAAATTCATTAAATGTGTCCTACTTCCCAAATCGTGCTAAATTAATCTTTTTCAATCCCAATTAGCTCTTTCAAGCATTAGTCGAAATAGATGAGCATTTACACTCTAATATCCTCTTTCATGCTCAATTAAAGTAGAAATCAATAAAGCATGAGATTAATTTAAACAAGCAAAACCCATGCATAAATCAAGAGTAATCAACTAATACAAAAGCATAAGATAAAATCAAAATCCAAATTCATAATATAAACATTGCTTTATCTCTTACTACAAGACCCAAATATGAATTTAACTACACCTAGAATTTATCACTATCAAACAAGGAAATAAAGAGAGGATTAAGGATTTGTCACTACAAAGCTTCCAATCTTCAAGTTCATTGGGTTGGGTCAAGAACCCGAGCCTCCAAGGTTGAGAAATATATCAAAGATGGTCTTGGAATAACTGAGGATCGAATTTTGTATAAACTAAGGATTGAAGAAGTGAATTTCCATATTTTTCCTGACGCTTGACTGTTTTCTTCATTGCTATCACGATTATGTATCTCGTGATCACGAGGGTTTGATTTATAGTTGACCGTGATTGTGACTGTTTCCATGCGGTTGCGAGGCCTTGACGTTGACCTTATCGCAGTTGCGAGCGTGGGCCTATTGCTCACCGAATTCTCTGACTTTTCGTTTTTGCTTTATTGTCTTGATTGCACTTTTTTTCATTAGATCTCCCTATAAACCTCAAATTACCTGGAATCAACACCATTCAAATGATAATTGTCCTCAAATTATAGACAATGACACACAATCATAAGAAAAGAGATACAAATAAGTCACAAAATCGCCATATATCAGTACTCTCAACTTAAAGACTTTGCTTGTACTCAAACAAAACAAAATCAAATTCAAAGAGTATCAATTCAAGCTCATGAACTAACATTCAATTTTTTTCACTTTATATTTTCAAAATAGGCACAATGACTGTGACTTTGATTGGTAATAACAATTAGTCAACAAGCATGTGAGGTTTTGTCAAAAAACTCACTCAATTTTAAATACACTTTTAAAAATACAATGAAGTTTCAAGAATATCAAGTAATAACACCTAATTTTCAAGAAGTGACTAAAAGCCACTAGTCAAACAAACATGCCCCCTTAACTCATTTTCAAAATTTATCAACTTCACCAATCTCTCCTAGTTCACATGTTCTCACAAGAAAAAAAGTTTCAAAACCCACAATATTTACAACACTTATACAAGGAACAAATGCACAAACACACTCAACAATGAATTTCCAATGTAAACAAGTACCTTATCATAGGTTTGTCCTTATTTCAATCGCCACTAACTCAAAAGAACTAGGTTGGAGATCTTGAAGGACTTCTCTAAATTGTAACGTAGGCTTGGGGAAGGTAGGCTAAGTCTGCACCATTTCTGAACTCTACACAACACTTTACAATGCGAACTTGATCATTTTCCTCTTCATTTTCACGACACTTTACAATGCAAAGTTTGATCATTTTCCTCTTCATTTTCATAAAACGCAAAATAATTTTTTTTTCATTCTAGTTCACCCACTAATTGAGAACTTTCTCTTTTTTTTTTCTCATTTTATTTTCTCTCTTGTTATTCAATAATTGATTTATTTTTATGACATTCACTTACAAAATTATGATGCATGATCACCTCTTTCAAGTTCCACCACCTCCAACTTAGGCTTTAAGCCTCAAGTTCGAATTTTCAAATTCAAGGAGGGTCAAGTTCAAAAGAGAAAATATTTCAAAAATGTTCAAAACTTGTAATGTGGTTGTCAAAGATAGAATATTAAGCTCATATAGGGTAACTAGTGCTAAAATATATGGACTTTTAAGGCTAAGGGATTTTCAAAAATCACAAAGAAGGCCTAAGATCATTTCTCCAACCAAACATAATCAATACTAGCATTAAAACACCAATCAAACAAGTTCTAAATGATAAAAGTAAGCACAATAATTATTCAACCAATCTCACAATACATGACATACAAACTATTCAAGATGGATCAATTTTATTTCCTAAACAGGAACAAAATTAGTCATTTTTTAATTTATATTATCACCACCTAATGAGCAACGAGTCACAAAAAGAGTCAAAATATTGTCACAAATATAATTCACTCTCATGCACTTATTTTCACAAAATTTTTGGAGGGTATACTCATTTCAACATTTCACAATGTAAAACTAACACTATTAGTAACAAACAAGTCCAATCCTAGATTTCGACTCCAAAAAGGCAATAAGACAATCCAATTCACATTGACTATGACTACTCAGACTTTTCTTGCACAAGTGACACCAACACTCAGTGAAGTGACCATTTCTCTTAAGAAAATTGTCACTCAATCCATCATAAAAAATGACCACTCAAAAATTACTAAAAAGAACTATAAGAAGCTAAGGTAAAATCAATCAATAAATAAAAATGGCTAATATAACAACATTAACAACCTAAAAAAGTCCGACAAAAGCACATAATATCTATAACCATAAAGGTCTAGCCTAAAAGGGAACAAGATATCCATACAATCAGGAAAATCTAGACAAAGGCACAATAAATTAAATTCAAGCCCAGCGAGGACACACAATAAAGAATAAAAGAGTAATAAAACATGATAAGGGAACATATGTATCAAAATGGAGCATAAACAAATCCAACCCTTGCAAAGGCATAAATCTATCAAAATGAAATAACTAGTAGCTAATAAGCACCCCACCCCTAACTAAAACAAATTGTATTATCCCTAATGTATACAAGGTAAGAACATAGAGAGGTAGGACTCCCTAAAATTCATCAATCAAAATTGAAGCTACTGGGCCCTTTGAGGACTAGGTTATACTCATCCTGATCCTCCTCCTCACCATCTCCACTACCACAGAACTTTCTAAATATGCTCATCATCTTTGTCCTGAACTTACTCTTCTTCTCTTATGAACCTTCATCTTTTGTTGCCTCATTTCAACCTTAGCCAACTTTTCTTTAATACATTACTGGTGCAAGCTAATATGGTCAAGGTTACTACATTAGGTGCCGAATAAGAGAAAGAGCTTTCTTCTGGGCTTGAGGAAGGCCAACTACAAGTTAAATATGTGACATAGTGGAGGGGGGTTTTAGTCTGAAGTGGCTCAATGTATAATAAACCTCTAGTTGGATGGCACATCAATCTTCCCCTTTTAAGCAAATTTCTCACTTTTCTTTTCTTTAAGGGATGTATAAACTTTTTAAGGCCCTTAAGACGATCCTCATTCCTTTAGTCAAACTTAGATCTGGTGCATAAACATGTGATCAAGGAGGGAAAAAACAAACTCTTAACTTCTTTAAAACCACCTCCTGAATTTGCTGCACAATAACTTCCTCAATATTAACTTGGATACCCTTTATAATGGGATAAATAATCTGGCTCTCTTGGTTAAGACATTTATATTATTTTTATACAAAATGATATAGGCATAATGGATGAAAATCCAAGATTTGGCTTCAGTAGTGAACTCTGTGGAATCAACGCACAAATTATTGGCTATCCACTTAGGCATATAACCACTGTGCAAATATATAACATACTACTCCGATCCCTCATTGATTATTCTTGCTTTATACACTTTATTATCACAGTGGTAAGACCTTAGTAATCATTGATTATAGAAAGATCAAATGGACTTGCTTACCTCAAACCATCACAAACAAATTATTAGCAAAGTCATTCTATCTCAGCAACTGACAATCAATAAAGAGATTGCTAGAATTAAGTAGCAGGTATTTGAAAAATTTCCTACAACAAAGAATAAAGTTGTTATACAAAGAGCCAAAGCTAAATATACAAGATGCTTGTATTTAGAAGAGAGTTGCTAGCAACAAAAAGTCGATTATGACTGGATTATTGTTGGAGATAGAAATATAAGATTTTTTCCACAATCTAGTGAAAGAAAGAAGAAAGAAATCAAAACTTATGAGGATTTAGAAAGCTCAAGGTATTTGGATGGAAGATGAAAAAGAAATAGCAAACGAGGCAGTACTCTTTATTAAGATCAATTCAGGCAAGAAAGTGACATTACAAAGTTTTCCTTAACAAGTTATATTCTTAAGATGATAGATAAAGATGAAAATCTTACTTTAAGGTCTATGCTTGACTATGATGAGGTGAAAAAAGAATTGTTTAATTTGAATATAGATAGGTCTTTTGGTCCAGATAGACTTACAAGCAAATTTTATCAATCTTGTCGGGATATAGTGGACTCAGACATTGTAAGAATGATGCATATTTTTTCTCTGGTAATTCTTTTCCCAAATCTATCACCAACACTAACATGGTCCTCTTTCCTAAGAAAGCTAATGTACAAACTTTCTCAACTATGATATCAATTATCTTGAGTAATTTTGTCAACAAGATTCTATTTAGGATAATTCATGATAGGATAGTAGGCATGTTACCTAAGATTATCTCTCCTAATCAATCTAGATTTGTCAAAGGTAGAATTATTATTGAGAATGTTTTACTAGCTCAAGAGTTGCTTACATATATTAGTAAAAGAGAAAAACTTGCTAATGTTGTTACCAAGCTGGACATGACAAAGGCCTATGATAGGGTCTCATAATTGTTTCTGATGAATGTATTGAAGAAGATGAGTTTCTAAAATATTTTTGTTGATTTAATCTGGAGATTAATGTCTATCAAATATTATTATGTGCTGATAAATAGGCAAACGTTTAATTTTACTTAATTAGAGGGCTGATGCAATGAAATCCCCTTTCCCCTACCTTATTTATTCTTTCTTCAAAGGTCCTTACAAGAGCTTTAAACTATGTATTTGAGGATAGTCAGTTGGTGGGATTTGGGATGCCTAAGTGGAATGCTAATTTAAACCACTTAGCTTATGCTAATGGGATAATAATCTTTTTATCTTCTAATGATTACTCCTTAGAAAATATTATGATTATTTTACAGGATTATAGGAATTAATCAGGGAAAAATGTCAACAAAGATTACAGTTTCTACTATATATATTAAAAAACTACTGGGGAGATTGATACACAAGTCCAATAGATAACGTGCATGACTAAAGGTAATTTTTCAATGAAATACTTGGGCTTCAGATCAATATTTGATGTCTCAAAGGCCATGTATGCTAAATTATAGAGAAAATTTAGGACACAAAGTAGTTTGTGGTAAATTTTATTATGGAATAAGTATTGCAAGAAATAAATGTCTGCTCTTGTTGAATGGAATAGAGAGATCTCAGGTTTCAAAATCTATGTTTGAAAATTGGGAAAAAGTGGAACATTTTTCTGGTGGGAACCTAAGGGGGAACTTCAAGTATTTGGTTTGATAACTGGACCAATCTTTATCCCCTTTTAGACATCCTACAGACTTTCTGACTTATAATGAAAGATGTTGGGGAGTTTCAAACTAGTACTAGTTAGAACTTTTTAGTAATGCACGAAAAAGTCCCCGAGTATATGGTGAACCACATCAGGAATAATATGAATACAACTCAGCTATTGGATAAAGAAGACTACCCATGATGGACTTTAAATAGCACAGACAACTCTATGATAAAAAGTGCCTGGAATTCCTAAGAATTAGAAAGGAATTTAATGAAGATCTTAGCCAGTTATGGTGCTCAGGCATACTTTTCAAAATTTCTTTTCTAGGATGGAGAGTATGGCTAGGATAGGTTGCAGTATCTCACTTAATCAATACATGAAATATTAATGAGTGTCCTAAGAGTAGATGCTGCTCAAGCCTAGAAAGAGAAACCATTGAGCATCTTTTTCTGAATGGAGAAGTTGCATGATCAGTGTGAGAACATTACTCAAGAGTTACTAGTATTTACCAGAGTACATTCTTAAAACCTAACATAAGGAGATGGTGGAACACTCAAGGAAATATTAGGTGGAAAACTACCACACAGGTGGTACTATTGATACTACTTTGATTTATTTAGAAGAGAAGAAACACTATCTTTCATAAAGGAAAGAATGCTACTGGTGGACAATAAAGATTATGACACATGGCCTGAAATGGTGATTGTAATGGAATGTTGCATGCCTACATACAACTTTAAAAATGTCAAATAGAACCCCCCTTTTATCCACTAATTCAAAGGCAATACTGATGGTGCTTTTAAAGGAAATTTTGGACCTAGTTCAACAACCTTTTACACTAAAAAGTCTTCTGGTTTGTTTGTGGTTGATAAAGGTATTAAGATTTTTGACTCTACAAATTAGGTGGCAGAGGCAAGAGCTTCAAGGAGGTTCTTGGAATACTATAAAGAAAATCACATTGGACCTATAGTTAAAAAATACGACTCTTTAGCTAAAGTTCAAAATATTAGAAGGCAGATAGAAATCTCCTTGGAGTATGGTAATGGAACAGAACTACATCAACAACTTAAGAAGTACATTGACAACAAGAATACAACATTCCCTTTGAGAAGGAAATGCTCTTGCTGATTTTTTACTAACCTAATTTTTTTTTTTTGAAGGAAATTTCATATTTGAGTAGTTTTGAGATATACTATCCAAAGACAGAAGGATATTTAACTTAGATAAAACTAGAGTACCCTAAATAAGAAGATAAAATGTTGATTTTTAGTGAATGACATAAACAAAGGAAATATTGTAGGTAATTACTATAAATTTAGTAGCAGGTGAGAAATATTTCTAGTTGGTTTGAGTATTAGAACCTGGTGAGAGCATTTGAGGTGTAATTCGATATCAAATTAGGATCTTAGAGCTCTGGATGGATGAACTTTATATGATTTTAACTATTTCCTGATGAGTTGCCTGCTTCATAACAAAGGATTAAATAAATATCAATTCATTATTTAACCTATTATTTATGGAGATTTAATGGGGGTATTAATCTCGTTGGAGATTCAACCCTCTAGTTGAAGGAAAAAGAAGAGAAAATAACTAAAAGGTTAGCTAAACGACAAAATCAACTATGAAATTAGTGGAATAAGAAGAGATGCAGTTTCTTAAAATTAGATGGGTTCTAATCACAGTGACAATTAGCTTAGATGCATAAATATAGGTAGTAAGATTGATATTTTATTTCGAGCTAACTACTGTGATGGAGGAAATGAAGAGTGAAGATCAACTTTGATTATGTTGACTTGAGCTTTCTATGTCTTGAAAACGCCAGTGTACCAGCACGGAAGCATACACAGGGAATTGGAAAGAGGAAATTCAAGGGAGAAAACGATCGGATAGGATATCTCTACTTTTCTTTTTTTTTTCTCGTAATTTCTATAACATCTTGAATTTGTTGTCAAGACTCAGATATTTGTTATCATTTTAATGGACTGGGTTACTATTATGCCTGGGTGTACATATCTTTGATTTTTAATAAAAGGGCCTTCAACCCATTTTTAACTTACAAAAAAAGCTTTAAAGCATTTTTGAAGTGTTTGAATAAATTTTAAAGTGACACTTGACCAAATGACACGTGGCAACTTTATAGGGGTGAAATCTTTTTTCGAAAGCATTTTTTATTATACATGTTTGATAGCAAGTCTATGATAGTTATAATTGATATGACTAGTAAAGATATACATTTTCAGCCAATCTGATTTCTTTTACTGGTATTTCAATGTTATTGTAATGTTAAATTTTGTTCTTCCATTTCTGAGTGTATAGTAGGACTATTAATTTAGTTTAGTAAGAGTGTCATATTTCCAAACAATTAAATAGTATTTTTTTTTTGAAACCAATAATGTTGGATTCCAATCTTTTAGCCTGCTAGGTTAAGTCGTTTTGAAGATCATAAGTGTTTATTTACTTTTTCTAAAAGTGCTTATTTCAAAACATAAGGTGTTTGGCCAAATTTTTAGGAAAATATAAGTGAATTTGAGGAGTAACAAAATCTATTTTTTTTATAGAAAAACTTTAAAATATATTTTTTTCCATTTAGTATTTTTTTTGAAAAAAACTTGAGCCCGGTCCCATTTGGACATGATTTGAAATTATGTTGATTTGAAGCTAACATTTTGTTTGGATATTCAATTTAAATTTTAAAAATCATATATATTTTTGTAAAGGCAACCCCATATTGATTATGTCGTGAAAAAGACATAGAGGTGTCTCAGTCTGCTTTATGAATTACGCATCACTGTACTACACTATGTATTGCTCTAGTTGGACATACAAGACCGTATATTTCAATACTCATTCCTAAAGCAAAAGTTTCATATCACGTGCTGTGGTGCAACATCATTCATTATGTTCGATTGCATATGTTCCTCTCAAGTCTCAAGGTACTTACAACATTTATTGTAATCTAATGAAGTAAAATGCATTTTAGTTACAACAACAACAAATTCAGTGTATTCCCACAAAGTGGGGTCTGAGGAGGGTAAGATGTACGCAGACTATACCGCTACCTCCGAAGAAGTAGAGAGACTGTTTCCAATAGACCCCCAGCCCGAGATACAAAATGCATTTTAGTTAATTATAGTTAAATAAATGCACTCTGTTTCAAATGTATAATATCAATATATTTACCTGATATAAACATTCAATTTTTGTATCAAGTTAGACCCATAATAAACAAAAGCATAAGTACTGGAGTCCAGATTATACTTATATGTTAATCCTACAAATAATGGATGGGTTATACTTATATGTTATAAATTTGTAACCCTTTGATGGTCTTTATATCGTGTAAATTTGAATTAATCAAGACCTCACTGCATATAGGATATTGAGTGGGAGTTTTCTTAAAAAGTAAATGAATATTATTTAAAAAGTACATGAAATTTAAAAAGTTAAATCCATGTATTTTGAAATGTTAAAAGTACAGAAACTTGTTAAGGAGAAAAAATTAAATTTTCCAAGAAATAAGAACCAGCGACTGAAAATTTTTATTGCTTGATAGTAAAATTTGTCGTAATTCTTTTTAAAGACGGACTGTCACAAAAATTTGTTAGCTGCGAATAAATTAGTGATGAATTAATGATGAAGTTCGTAGCTAATCATTGTTTAAGTTAGATTAAGGGGTTATTGGAACGCTACTTGTCACAATTTGATTTCTCAAGTCATGATGACACCTATTTAAATCCATCAGTAGGTAAGCTAAACCATAGCCTGACATGACAAGCAATGGGCTAAATGGTGGGAATTAAAAGAATATAGAATTCACATATGCATTTGAAATACTAAGCAGTAAAATATATACAAGTACGATAGTACTGGACAACCGAGGAAAAGGAGAAAATATGTAAAAAAGAGTATCCCATGACCTGGTAAAGTCAGTACAAGAGACACCAAATAAAAACCATAGTACTAAATAGTATCAAATATATATGCAGTCTTAGAAATTAAAGACCATCCAAAAATAGCAGAAGAAGAGAGGATAACCTTCGGCTCTGAAAGCTTACCTTATCTCCAAATCTCCAAAACAAGCTCGAATAAAGCGTCGGCGGTCGTAACTCGTACTCGGATTTGCATCTAAAAAAATATAAAAATATAGTATAAGTACCAAAAACAATGGGTACCCAGTAGGCAATATATGTCGACTGAGCTAAATTACAATAGAAGTATAAAAAATTCAAGAATGTAAACTAAAGTCGGGAATAAAGGGGCATAAATCTGAAATAAAACTTCAAACCAAACTAAAGTGATAAGTATGTAGAATAAGAGACTCAAATGTAAATACAGTCTAGCTACAACCTAACTGGCTCCCATAAGTCTAGAAGGCACAAACAAGAGAGGAATAACCTGATCGAGCCCCCATAAGCCCAATGAGTGCAACCAGGAAAGAAATACCATCATTAGTGGGTTTAAAGAGACTAATGAGTGAAATCATACCTGAAATTCAATTCGAACCATAGTGTTGGACTTGAACCAAAACTGGAGAACAATATTATCATAATAATGTGCTACAAATAAATAATAAATATCGAACTTAATCGAAACTAGTAAATAAATTTCAAAGTAATGATAAACTGATGCCATAGCTTCCTTTAAGTCAAATCATTCTTAGACTTTACAAGTAACACGTTATCTACATATGGAGGCCGCCGTTAATCTTAAATCTCTAAGGCGAGTGGTCAAATGATCTATAGGTGAAGCAAGTTTTAGTCACTAAGTCCAAAAATGGTCTATAAAGGTATATGTATTCTAATTCGAGTAATAACTAGTCGAAAATTGATAAATGGCCTTAGTTAGTGTAAGGTTCAAAATCTAGCCTAAGGTGTAGAAATGAAGGCCTCTTAAATCAAGAAAAATCTAATTTTGGTATTGACCAAAAAAGGAGGGCCGACGAGGCCCGCTACTAGTCCCAAAAATCCACACTAAGGCAAGCACCTATCAAACCTAGACTAAGACTTTACAATCCTTCCAATGGTCTCAAATAAATCAAAACTAATCCTAAAGTATCTTTATAACTATCATAAGGAAAACCGGAGCCAATTTCTACCAAAAGACCCCCAAATCGGCTAACTTTAACCAATAATATAATAGACTAGCAACCAAGTCGTATATACCCACCCATAAGTAGCATAATACTATGATAATACCATAGTAAAACTCAATCAATGATGAAAGTAAGCCTAGTGTACCTGGACGCTACCAAAAGATCAAGAAAGTACATTACTTTGGAGCTTTTTCCTTTCGAGAAGCCTCTGAACATTGCCACGCTATCAAAATAATAATCTACAGATTAAGATGAGAATAAGGATACCCTTATTACATATATATACTTGGGGTCAAAAGTCATACTAAAAATCCCATGTGGGGCCTACTCGCAGAATCAAATAATCAAAATCGTCAGCATGTCCCTCATAACTCAAGGATCATTTACCCAAAATTTGGGTGAAATTTGAGCTCAAATGAACCTCAAATCCCTAATGATATTCAAAATATAAAACCTAAATAGAAGAATTAAATTAGAATTTAGATGAAACTTACAAAAAATAAGGGAAGGGAATGATCGCAACCTCACCTTTAGATCAACCCCAATAGTAGCTAGTCTATCCCTCATAATAATTAAGCCCCCAAGGCCTTTAGTGGGGGTTCTATCCCTCGAAAATGCCCTAAAAGATGAGTGGCACAAGCTTTTAATGTGGCATTCCTATCGCCTAGGCGGCCAAGGCATCGGTTGAATGATGGCCTGCCAAGGTAGCCTTAGAGCAAAAAGAGCACAAGACTCGCCAAGGAGACAACGCCTAGGTGGTCAAGGCGCCAGTTAGGTGATGGCCATGCCAAGGTATCCTTTCACCTAGGCAAAACTCAGCCGCTGAGATGAAATCGCCTAGGAGGCCTGGGTATCGCTAAAGCGATGACACCATTAGTTGTTGCACCATCAAACTTGGCTAAGTGCCAAGTTTTAGGTCGACTCCCCAAGATTGTTTGGAATCCAGTGAATGCAAGAAAACTATGCTACCCTATCAAATTCGACATTCCAAATTCAATGACGCCATCAAAATTTCTATCCAAGGTCATTTCGATCTAATATGAGCCCCACAACCAAAGGGTTATTTAAACTAAATTCTACTTAATAGCCCAAAACAAGTTCAAAATTCTTGGGACCCAAACCAAGGTTCCCCTAGGCTAAGAATTGACACGACCCAAACCAGGGCCTTATCGTAATGGGCATCCAAAGTCCAACCAAGATCGGGGACCACCCTTGTTACCCAACCCAACCTCCAAATACGTATACCCTAAGTCAGATGAATTTCAAACGTATAATCAGATAGCATTTATTAAATCCTAGACACTGGGATAGGTCTATAACCATGACCAGCCCAAACAAGTCTAGCCATATACCAACCAACAACCATATCCAAACCAATATTAAAACCAAGTTCCTGTCCATAATATAACATAAAAGGATAGAACAATCATAAATTCAGTCCAACGGTATCAACCCCAATAACAATTCTAATACTAAGGCTGACACCACTACCGGCACCGCTCATTCCAACCCATAGTAGTCACACAAGCCTCTAACAAAAAAAATAATATCCAGTTGGGACATGCCCCCAACCATAGCCAAAATCAATATCCGTAAAATAACCAAAGTATGTAAAGACATCCATGATGTGAAATGAAGCCTTTCAAAATATGGAAGCTCACCACTTCAATCCAATAGCTGATCCTGAAATTCAATCACTAAGAAGGAGGAGTAGAATGGCCAGTTCCTGCATTGCATGGGGATACAATCGCCCAAAGATAGGTTAGTGGGTGAACGCTAGCATGAACTCAGAATAAGGCTAAAATAATGCCATTAAAACCAAGTAAACAAACCATATAAACATATCCATATATATATATATATATATATATATATATATATATGACCATACCAGAAAAGGAAGCTGGGTTTAATATGCCTTTAAAATCATTAACCTGGGTATATGTAGCTTAACCATTCTAGAACCATCTGCGGGCTATATGGTCCAGTGTAACCCCCTGAACGGGCTCCAATGCCTGTAGCCGCACGAACCAAAGATACTATAAGAGTAGGGGATTCCCGAGTACCCTTTTCTCTCCATGATATATATGTACAGTGTATTTAGAGGATTCCCATATACCTCATAGTATGATATATGGTCACTATGACCAACTCTCTTATTGATAAACATGAGTTTTTAGTGTCTGTCCGTTGGATTCAAACCTTTACAGTTAGCTATCACACCTCTCCATTATTCCCTAGTTAAAACTATTACCATCCAACCAAACCATTATTCCATTATTATTAACCAAGGCTATAAGTAGTGGTATTGTCATATCGACTATAGCTTGCAAGCAATGTCCTTAGCCAATCTTTTTATGTAAAAGGATTTCCATGTACCCATAGATTACATTATCAAGTTAACTTAGGGGAATCTTGTGTACCCCATAAGTGTTCCATTATTATGTTTGCTGAGGGGAATCCTATGTACCCCATAAGTTATTCATTGACATGTTTAGTGGGGGGATTTCCTTGTAGCCGACATGGATGTTTAATTAACCATAACCATGATGACCAAACCTTACCATTTAACCATTCTAAATCATTTAAACCATTTAGGGTTCTATTACCAAACCATACCATGCAATAGTTCCATTAAAAGTTCAATAATATAGTAAAATTATTATCATAGGCATTTTATCTAATATGTTGAAGGCAGTCTTTTCAAAAGCAAATCAAATTACCAATTTACCATTCCCATACAACCAATTGTCCAAATAACTATTAAAGCATGTAAAAACATAATTAAAATATGGGAAAACCATAACCAAGCATTTAATACCAAAACCCCAACATGTATTTAAAAAACCCAAACCATACAATAATCATGCCATTAAAACATTGTATAAAACATGCCTTTAGTTAGAACTAATAATGAGGGAGGAGTACATTCCATAGATTACGAAGATGATGGAGAGAAATCACCCGTACAAGCCCCACACTAATCTTCTAGATAAAATCCTAGCCTTTCTTTACCCAAGAGATTTAAAGAGAATTAGAGAGAGTTTTTAAGTGTTTAAGATTAGAATAATAGGGTAAATGATGTCCCACTAGTGATGTAAGTCATGGATCCTTAAGAGGTTAAGTGGGGAAATATCCAGATTACTCCTAACTTAAACTGCTTAAAATTCCCGTCAGATGGTGAAACACCTAGGCTTTGGACCCTTAGAAAAATCTCCTAAGTTGAGCATTTTGGGTAAGATACGGATCAAGAGTACTAGTCGTACCCTAGGATCCAACTTAGTGACCCCTCACTTTTATACTAGGCAGTGTAGTGGGGATTACATACTATCTAAGATATGATTTAGCCTCTTCCTAGTCGTATGTTTGGGTATGGGTCGTATACTACCTAGTTGTATGGAGTGTTGAGCTTGACCTAGTCGAAACTTTCTTGGGTATGACTCAAGGTACAGTTTAGGGTACTAATGTATGTATGGCCATACCTTGGGTAGTGTAGGGGTCGTTGGTGAGGCCTAGGGTATGAGATAGGGTACCACTCATACCCCAGGGTACGGTTTAGTCAAGTGAGTCGTAGCCTCTTGGGAAATCACTTTTCAACTTTTAGGCCAATGGCTTTATGAATATTTCCCACCCCAAAATCCTTAAGTACCCTTACTATATAATGTATTATGGCCTTCTAAATAATTTTTTTCTTGACCAAAACATTCCAAATACTCTCTCAAAACATACTATTGAAGATTTGGAAGGTAGAAATCCACAAACGTTCTTCTAGGGTCAAGGAGGGTCAAGTCTTTTTGGGAATCATCTTGTATATGGCATGTAAATCTTTCCCTTATTTGTTAACTCATATATCACGTGTCTTAAATATGAATACTGACTTGTAAGTGATGATTTTAAATTCAAAAGTTAAAGGTTTTGATGCCTAGTGTTGAGTAATGTTTGATCTTGCTTAGACTTGTGTTTATACTTGATTTTGATAATGATTTACACATATGGGTGCTTGTTGTTTGTGGTTTAACAAGTGAGTCATAAGTAACCCTAAGAATGATGATTTCTACTTTGATTTTGGCCTTGGTAAAGGCATTCCCATAAGGTGTTTGTGAAAATGTCTTAGAGAAATATCTAGTCACATATTGATATTTTGAACTAGGGAAATGGTCCAGTAAGTATGAGTGGTTGGTGAATGATATTGTAAAAACCTTGTTAGCCATGTAATTAATTAATTTATGACCTTTATAGTTTGATGGCTAAAAAGGGTAAAGTCCTCAAACGTGAACTTGAATTGTGTTTGAGCTAAAGAGTAGTATAAGAATACTAATCATGAATGAATGGTTTTGATCACCATGAATATAATTGAGTGATGAATTGAATTAAGGCATTGGCCTACTAAAGTGTTTGATTGCTAAAATGGGTTAGAGTCCCTAAGTGTTGAATTAAATGAGTGTTGATGCTTGGACAAAGGGTTATAGTCCCAATGTCGACTAATGATAGTCATGTCGGCTTGTGGTTAGAGTCCCTTGCCTAATAAGATGGCTTGTGGTTAGAGTCCCTTGACCAAAAACGTAGTTTATAGAGTCCCTTGCTCAATATGGTGGCTTGAGGTTAGAGTCCCTTGCCCATTCCTTCCAAAGTATGATGGTGGAAAGTTAGATTCCTCCGCTTTATGATTCATGATTAAGTGTGTCAGGAATGCTTTCTAAGACTTGTTCCTCTTCCTGATGAACGCATAGGTGGATATATGTATGCCTATGTATATAAATGTGGTTGAATATGGTGTTTTGACTTGATTTGAATGATGATGCTACTTTTTCCTTATCCTTGAAATACATGCTAGCGCTCCAACCGCTAATCGTATCCGGACTCAATGTCCCTACGCTACATTGGGGCCAAAGCTTCTTCTTGTCTTCCTGCACAGTGACTAGGTGGTCAAAATGGTTGGTGTATTGACTTTGAAGTGGTGAGCTTCCCTACTTCGGAAGGAATATATTTTATGGTCTTTCTATCTTTCGTGATAAACATATTTAGATTTGGTTTGGCTATTATCGGGGGATTGTCCCAACATATTTAAACATCGAATTTGTAAAGGCTTGCGGATGACTATGGACTTGGGTATGTGTGGTTTAGTATGATTACATAATTGAATGATTAGACATTGTTTAAGATTAGATTATTAGTCTTGTTTCCGCTATTTTGATTTATGGTCGGAGTTCATCCAACACTTGTGAATTGATGTGATGGTTAGGTTGAGTTAATGAGGCAATCTATGGTCCTTGTTGGGCTTGAGATGCCCACATGATAAGTCCCGATTTTGGGTCATGTTAGATGGTACGACTCTCCCATACCAGTCCTATTCTTCCATACGAGTGGTACATACCACTCGTACCCTAGGCCTCCCCCATGGACCCAAGACTGTCTAGCATATGACTTTCCCAAACCAAGTCGTATCCGACCATACGTTTAGTACCCGTAAATAGTATACCTAGCAAAATAAAACCATAGAAAGTTTGAACACTGTCTACCGCACGAGTCAATGGTATGACTTGTACCCTATCTTACAGATCATGGTGATCCACTCGTACTCAGATCCAAGTTAAGTTACAAAGTCTTAGATTAAGTGAAGAAAAATCCTAAACAGTACGACCCGTCACCAACCATATGACTTGACAGTGCCTAAGCGCACACGCAAGTGTACGCTGTCTTATCAAGTAATATAATGGCTTCAAGAAAGCCCAAGTATCGATCTATCAGGAACTTGCGTTCGCCACCTATCTTATTCTAGTTTAACTAATTGAGAAAAAATAAACAAAAAGAGAGTTTGTAATTTTGTAAATTAAAAATAAAATAAATAATGCATAAACATAAAAGTCTTGGGACAATCAATGGAGAAAAGCCTAGGGTTAAAGCACTTTGAATAATCATACTATGTTATTGAAATTAATTCGTTAACTTGCTTATCTTGGTTGTTGATTAGTAGGGTTAATTGCATGATCATGGTTTCCCAACCTATAATCTTTTACCTACTATGGATATTACAAATACATCGTTGAGCGGGGATGTAATAATCCAATTAAGTTAATTAATGCTATCATCCTACGTATGAATCAAGTAAGGCATCTAAGTAAATCCCTGTCCTAGACGCTAAGTTTAATTCTTTATTTTATAAAAGAATAAAAACTCAAACTTTGTTTATTCTTATATTTTATCTCCCTATTTTCTCTTCTGAGATAAAAAGATTGATAATATATGTATTCTAAGGGTCACGAATCCATAAAATAGTTAAAATAAGAATAAACAAACAACCAACTATAATAAGCAAAATTAATCGAAATTAATCCAAAATAATAGTACTCATGTTTTTGGCTTTAACCCTCAAAGAAGGATTTTTAGCCGATAATATTCATAATCATGATCTAAATAATTGAATACATGATATGAAAAATTAAAAGCTAAATAAAAATAATAAAACCTAACTAACTGTGTAGCCGCCTATGCTTTTTCTCTCCATCCGTCTCCGTATTGTTGTCCAATTACGTGTCCAGAATGTTCTCTAAAATTGTTCCAAGATTGTCCAACCTCTCCCGCTGTGTTCAAGTGTGTATATATATTATATTTTATTAAGGGAAAAAGGTCAAATATGACCCTAAACTTTGCGAAAAGGTTCAAATATGCCCTCCGTTATGAATTTGGTCCAAATATGCCCTCACCGTTATATTTTAGGAGAAAATATACCCCTTTAACCGTTAAGTGACCTGCTGGAAATTTAGAAGTCTCTTTTTGTTTTCTTTTTTTAATTTTTAATGGCCACATAAGTAAATAATTGCCACATAAGCAAATAAAATAATAATCACCCTACTCTTTTATACCTGACCCGACCCTAAATCCGACCCAAGACCCATTTTAATCACAGTAAAACCCTAACCCATTTCACGTTTCTTCTACGCAAAGCAGCTTGTTGTAATACCCTAACCCATTTCACCATTTCTTCTACGTACGCAAAGTAGCTTATTGGAATGCTACAGAGGATAATTTTTCTGCCCTTTAGAGTCTCTTTTTATCACATTGCTTAAGGCTAAAAGAAATCCCAGTAGAATTTGCAAATATTATGATACTACAAATGATTGAGTTCAATGATTGCTTTGCTGATCTGAGGACATCTGCAGAGTAGATCCAACAAGAGCATATATTTTTTTGCTGGTATTCATGAAAGATAGAGGCAGGATATATATAGGTTGAATATGAAGAGGACTCATGAATTGTTAGAGGTTAATACTTAATTCCCAAGTTCGCATATGTCTTAGCTTGAATAAATTGAAACTACATGCTTTGGTTTGTTTTCTGTATGAACTCAATTGAGACTTTTCCAAGATTAGATTTGAATTGATTCAAGAAAAAAGTTTGAACAGATTCATATTGGCAATTTCACAGCTCTCTCTGCTGCATATACAATTAAACAACTAATGTAAGAAAGTGAGTTAATTTGCACAGAAGGACTTGGATACTAGAAGAATGTTCTCATAATTTCTTCCTTAAGACATACTCTCTACTTTGAAATTTTTGTACTCGTAAGAATTTGGTGAAATTAAGTCCTTTTGACTATTATATCAAATATCAAAGATAAATACTTAAACTTTATGCAGGTGGTTTACTGATCCTTTTATACCTATGGTCGTTTGTGTTGTACTTTTTTCTGTCACTATTTCTGAGTATATGAATTTACTTTTCCTTTAGATATCCCCCATATGTTATCTTTGGCATGAGTTCACTTATCAAGAATCAAGATTGTTTGGTGTTCAACCGTATTGCTTTTTCATCATAGTTGTAAGTTAGTTTTAATAGGCAATATGCCTCTACCATAATTCTTATCATTTCCTTGGGCTTATTTAATATTCATAGAAAAAAACTAAAGGTCTGTTTATCTAGCGATCTGGAAGTAATATAATTTTGTATAGAGGAGCTGATTACAAGTATCCATATTTCTCTGGAAGTGGGGCGCCTGGGGGAGGGCAGAGTGTACACAGACCTTATCCCGACCTCGTGGAGGAAATAAGACAAAGAACGAGTTCTAAAAAATCTAAACACTAATTACATCCTAAGTGGCTCGGAGTCTTCAAAGATGTCTACGATTGCGCATCGCATCCTCCAAAATAAGAGTATTTTTCAAGGATCCGACACGGTGTATCAAGGTTTTTGGAGAGTTTGAGCAACTTAGATTACATCAATCATCATCAAAAAGATCTTTTTCTCAAATAAACATGTAAAATATATAACTTATAATAGTCTGCAATAAATTAGTCTACTTATATATATGGATGGATACAAGCTGGTCTTATTATTGAGTTGATGATCCATTTCAGGTTTGCAACCTTGCATTTGCAATACTCCAAAAAACTTTAAGGATTGCTTTAAATTTTACGACTCCAACTAAATCATGATCCTCATCGATGACCCAAATGGAACTCGCATGATGTGCAAGTGCTTGAATTAGCACTGCCACCAATAAACTCCCTGGATGACAAGTTATGGTGTCTGACCATCTTGCTGAAGATTGTCCTGATACGTTTTTGCTCAACCTCGACTCATCATTAAAAGAACAACTCGAAGCTAAAGATGTTGAAGACGACGCTGGAAATTCTTCATCCATCAGTTCCATCCTTAGGCCAAGTTTTTTCTCTTGCAACCTCATTTTCACCAAACCAATCAAGCTCTCCGGAGGACCACCACAGTCGATGTACGCCATAAGATCACCAGATGAAAGAGTCGTGATTGCTGCTGCAACAGCTTCATCACAGTAGGCAAGAGTGGAAGATGAGATTTCCCCTATTAGTATTTTATCATCATCGACAACATTATTCAATTCCATTATGATGTGTTGATTTGTTTGTGTAGTTGTGAATTGGTATAACTAGGTTCTGAATGCCTTCAATCATATAATCTATTGCTTCTAGCAAGCTGAACAAAGAACAGTCATAATTTCAGAACACATATTATGCATCATTCTACTCTACTCGCTCCCAGTCTGTTTCAATATTAAGTAATACATCATCTAAAACAAATTATGTTGTTGTCAATGAAGCGGGTTGAGAAGCGTATGGTCTCATGTTCAAATCTCAGCAGAGGTATTGCTGAAAAGACTGCTGGATGATTAGCAATTACACACCACTTCAAACCAACTCACTCTAGAAAATGAAAACTTTCCACAGGTTAACCATCATGGACAAAAAGAAAATAAAAGTAGCAGGGAACTGCAACCAAGAATGAAATAAGAAAACAAACAACAGGCAAGACCAGAAAATGAAACTTTATCAAATACTCAAATGTGATTGAAAAAGAGAGAAATCACAACAAGAACAAAGAACTCTTCAACATGTGCACCATAATGAACAGAAAGGACCAGAAAGTGGGGTTTCAAAGAAGCCATTAAGATTTACTTGCTTGGATTGGTGCTTTTCATGGTCATGATCGTAATAGAAAAGGTTGAAAATAAATTATTGTACTAACAAAGGGACAATATTTACACAATGAGCAAACTTCACAATCATCAAAAAAGAAAAATAAACCTTACAACCAAAGTAGTAGTTATCATGAGAACAACACAGTTGTCCATGAACTATTACTGTTTACTGGTAAATATTTTTGTATTTCCTCCATCCCTTGTTTATTATTTTTCCTTTTATTTGTTGAAAATTGGACCTTTACCACATAGTACAACATGAAATATACACACAAAAAAGTGGGTCAATTAGTGTTCTTGTAAATTAAAAAACCGTAATAGGAAGGATAAAACATCAAAAACTCTGAATAAAAAATGCCAAATAACTGGACAAAAACAGTAAAAAAAATAGGATAAAACAACACAAAAAAACAGTAATATTATCCATTCATTCATTCAACTAACCAAAAGATAGTGTCATCAATACCATTCAACAAAAAAAAGTTACTTTTGGCCATATTGTTTGCCAACCAACTATGATTAACCACCAAAAAATTAAGTCAAAAATAAACATAGAAATCCAACTACATCACAGAAAAACACCACCAGGTGCAAGTACTCATTTGCCTTTAACCCTCGTTTTGGTTTTTCTTTTTTTGATTCCATTTGCAATTGTCTATAAGAGACTGCTTTTTTCCCCTTCCAGGTTGTCTTGACTGGATAATAAGGTAGATTAGTTGGCACTGAAACACCAGTGTGATCTCCAATAAAACTAATTTTTCTTGTACCAGTTGGAACACCTCTTGTCATCAACTTCTCAACCAAAGATTCAGATTCAGGATATACCATTGGCCTTAGGGGTGGATCTTCTTCATTTCCAACATCGGGACCATCTGGTTCAAAATCTTGTGTTGCAACTTGTATTTGTTCAAGATCATCTTCCTGTCCTACTATTCTTGATTGCGAATTGCTTTCCATCATTGGAATTTTTTCTTTCGTTGATGCATTTTCAGTTGACTTTTCCTTTAAAAATATTGTCAATAATTATGTTGTTAATCACATAAGAATTAAAAATATGTTTTAAATAAGTATTTTGTAGCTCACCTTGCAACAACCTTTTGCATTGTGATTTGATTCGCCATAATTACAACATGTCATTTGAGTGCCCTTTCTAGACTGTGACCATTCATCCTTCCTTTTTCTTGCCTCATCAGGCTCTCTATCCCTCTTCCATTTAGGTCTTTCAACTTGTTTCACAAAATTAGGAGGCAACATTGCATGAGAAGCCTCAACCTTCCAAAACCTCTCACCCCTTACGGGCTACATCTTGTATTTGTAGGTCAACATGTAAGCCTCCTTGGTATACCACCAATGAATTTCAGTTTCTGGAATCACTTTCTTGTGCATTAATGCTTTAATGGCATGAGGGCAAGGAATACCTGATAAATCCCAAAGTCTGGAAGTGCACTTTTTGTGCTCTAAATTAATAGTGTATCTATTTTCTCCATCAGAATCCTCATACCCCCAATCTCCATTAAATTCCACCTTACATCTATGTGCAATAGACCTCCAGTCATTGAATAAATTTATGCATTCTGGACTAATACCATTAGCACCCCAAGTCTTTGTCTTATTTTCATTTTTCACTAACAGATTCATCACTTTCACTCTTATCTCTTCTAGCATCTTGATTATTGGCTTACCTCTAGGCACTAGGATCCATGAATTGAATGACTCAGTGAAGTTGTTGTCAACCATCATATCCTTACACTGAGTATCAAAATAAGCCCTACACCATGCCTTTGGTGGAAAATTCACCAAATCCCTCGCAGCTTCTTCTGACAATTGTCCTAACTTTTTCAACTGGTCCTTGAATTCTTCATCATATGAACTCCATGAACACCACCACATAATCTTCCTCATTTTACCACTCCTCCATTTTTACACCAATTACTCTCAATATGTCTCATACAGAACCTGTGGTGAGCTCTAGGCAACACTTTGTCAACAACATCCACCAATCCCTATAATTATAAAATAAAAATTAAATAAAAGAGAAGTTATTTAATCATGAAACAAGAATATTGAAACTGAAATTTAATATAAAAATGAGAAACTTACTTTTTGTATATCTGAGATAAATGTGGTTCCAGTACCATCTTTAAGGTCCAAAAACCTTTTCAATAGCTCCATGAACCAGCTCCATGTCCTGCTGGTTTCTTTGTCCACTATTGCCCATGCTAGTGGATAGAAGCTGTTCATACAATCTTGTCCTAGAGCAACTAACAACATACCCTTACATCTACCTTTTAACAATGTACCATCCACTCCAATAAGTGGCCTCAATCCACGTTTCTAGCCTTTCTTCAGAGCATCAAAGCATAAGTACATCCTTAAAAATTGTCTTTTTCCTTCTGCTAAGGCATCCTTGGAGATATTTATCACAACATCACTTTCAGTATTAGATCTCCTAATCTCTTGTGCATAGGCCTCAAGCTTATTGTATTCATCTATAAAACTACCTTCCAACTTCTCAAGAATCATATGGTTAGCCCTTTTTAGTTTGGATTGACACACATTTAATGTAAAATCATTTTCAAGTTCTCCTCTCATGTCTTTGAACTTATACTTGGGGTTATTTTGAAGCTTATTTCTGAAGTATTTGGCCAAAGTGGTTGAATCAGCTCTAGGGTTAGAAAAGGCCTCTTCACAAGTGTGATTGTTGATTAAAGTCTTGATCTTGAACCCTTTAATTTTGCCATCTTTTGAAATCAAACACCTAAAAGGACACCCCTCTTCACAACCATGTCTAGTCCTCTTTGTATCACCCTTTATTATAGTTAAAGCCCTTTTACTAGCTAATGCATAATAGTTGACAACCTGTCTACCTTCTTTTATGTCCTTAAATGACATACCTACATACAATTCCTTGTAGTTTTCCAACCTATCACTTACTACCCTTCCCCTTTCTTTGCTAATAGCCTCCAACCCCTCATAATCATATTCCTCACCCTCATAAAGATCAAAATCAACAGAAGAACCAGCACTATGTTCACAGTCTGTGCCAACCTCTAAATTTACAAAATCACTTTCTGTATGGTGTGTGATATATTGAGTAAAGTCTGTTAGTTCACCCTCTTCCACAACAAAAAAGTTGATGACTTTAAATTGTTCACACAATAAGCTGAGGATAGCCCTAATGCCACTATCTCCATCTACAATATAATACTTACCTGAGGGCCCAGTCACTAGCAATTGTTTAACTTATGAAAGTCCAAGCCTTAAAGTAAACTCATCACATATATCTTTATGACTTAGCAATTCAGGATCAAAATGATGCCACAAGTGAACAAACTTTTTATTGTAGACAAGCTCAAGTGAAATAACCCAACTACCCCCATAATTGAACAGAATATCAACTTCATCAATCATCCTTCAAATGCACATGAAAGAAATAGTAAATACACAACAAAATTATAGGGTCCACATTAAATCAAACATAGAAATAGAATAAACAAAATTCAATAAGAACATATACATATTAGGACCACCAAAAGGTACAAAATTGATCCTATACAGACATTAAAAAGCACACCATTTTTTCTTAAAAAAATAAATTTCATGAGATTTTGGCAGACACAATCGAATCTCCTCACATATCTCATTAAGTTGACTTTATTAACTCTGTATGAACTTTGGTGATAGATGAAAACTGTACAAAGTAATAAAGAACAACTCTAGTGATCCCCAAGAAAAAAATGAGTATCGTCCGAAGAAGAAGAAAGCGAAAGTCGAAGATGATGCATTTAGACGGTGGCTTAAAATTACCTGAGGCTTTGAGCAAAAAAAATTTACCAGAACCAACCAACAAGCTGCTTTGCGTAGAAGAAACGTGAAATGGGTTAGGGTTTTACTGTGATTAAAATGGGTCTTAGGTCGGATTTAGGGTCAGGTCAGGTATAAAAGAGTAGGGTGATTATTATTTTTTTGCTTATGTGGCAATTATTTACTTATGTGGCCATTAAAAATTAAAAAAAGAAAACAAAAAGAGACTTGTAAATTTCCAGCAGGTCACTTAACGGTTAAAGGGGTATATTTGCTCCTAAAATATAATGGCGAGGGCATATTTGGACCAAATTTGTAACGGAGGGTATATTTGAACCTTTTCACAAAGTTTAGGGGCATATTTGATCGTTTTGCCTTTTATTAATCACACTCCTAGTGGAACTTAATAATTGTTAAAGTTCCAAGATTCCCACTAACCCTTGACATGCGTGCCAACCTAAATGTATTAAAATGAGACAATGACAAATATATGCCATTGCGTTAAAGTTCGCCAGACATAATTTTAGCAATGCGACACGTCACTCAACGCATTGGCACATCGATGCGATGCATTGACTTTGCGTCATCTCACTGAAATTTGCGTTCAAAAATTTGGTTAAGTGTGAAACGTCCTATCCTTTGCCCATGCCTTTTGTAGTGTATTTCCAATGAATTTTGAGCCTTTTTATCATTAATATATCACCGTATTTAGTTCATCAAGTCTCCTACAATATCATACACCACATATTCAAGATTAAAACAACACAATATTCTTCAACAACAAATCAAAACAAGAGCTAAGATAAGACAAATTCGCAATAATCTTCCACTTATTATTCCAACTTTTGACTTAATCAAATTGAACTTTGTACATTACAAACAAGTTATTCCACTCATAATTACACCATTAAAATATTTGAAATAAATTAAATACATTAGTGTCCACCAAGATCAACTAGACACACACCTATCTCAAGCTAGTAAAACTAGTTTTTCGGGTTGAACTCTAAATTACTCAATTAAGCACAAACTCATTTGAAAAATACTTTGGACATTATAAATACACACTTGGACACTTAAATGTTTATTTATATCAATATGAACACGTTAAGCACTCAAATTGCTCTCAAAACAAGGTGAAATAAGCTAGAATAGTGACACCAAAGTGTATAAAATCACCTCAGATCATCATCCACACTTAAACTGTTATTCGTCCTCGAACAACTCTTTACTCTAAGCATAAAACTCTGAGGTGACGCTACACTTCTACTAAAATGAAGACACTCAAGCTAGTACTACAATGACTACACGGAATGCAAGTTTCTACAGAAAACATGTTCTTTACACATTTGATAGCTCATGAACACTACTCCAAAACATCCAAGCCTCAAGAATTGACTCACCTAGGTGGCAAACTCATTATTATCATTTAATCAAGGATGTCATACGAATCACCCATATTCATAAAACATGTGCCCCTCACAACAAGAGAGTTACCCATAATCACTCATAATAATGCAATTATAACATAATGGGTACAAGAATTAAATTATGCTCACTCTCACAAAAAAAATTCACAAGTTACACACAATGAACTATAGGCTTGGCCTTAGTGTAATGCTCCATTAATAGTTGAATGTAAAGCTTAGGATCAATTAGGTCTTTTTTGAATTGTAATGTAGGCTAAGGGACGGGTAGAAACTATTTGGGAGTAGTGAATAACCTCTCTAAGGTCTTTAATACACTACATTATTCATGTAAAACTACTCTCCAACAACCAAATTACACCATTTTTTTGTATACCCCATTCTTTTATTTTTGCTCTATCTCTTTAAGCATTTTCACAACCACTTGGTGAAAACATAGTTTACTACCACAAGAATCAATTTTTCTCCTTTTTTTCACAATCATGACAATATTTTTACTATCAATTATATCACATCAATCCACCACACATCAATTATAAACACCAATAACTATTACTTTGAGGCATCAATTTCACCTTTTTCTTCTTCAATTTCTCAAACTCTTTACTGATTCAATTTTTTTCATTAAAGTACTTAGGAGCTTTTTAGATCAAATTATTGTCTATCAAAGAAGGGATTAGGCTACTTTTGTGGCTACCAAAGAAAAGGCTAGACGCTCAATAGGGAGAACTAGGATAATGCACAAAGGGTAGGTCAAATAGAAGGTATAAAATAAGGCTATCAAAGAAATTCCTAAATCATCTCTTAAATCCACACACTTTATTTCACTTTACACACACACCAGGCAAGTTCTAGACATCACATGCATCAAGGAATATACAAAAGTCTCACATGCACACGGAACATGCTCAACTCAATAGGATCATCATATACTTTAAACCAAACAATAGCATGAAGTCAAATTTAAGCCAAAAAGTACAAGAGTCACAAAAATAAGCCTAAAAGTCTCAAAAATAGAAATTCATTCATTCAACATACTTTTTACATACAAACTACTTGCACCATGTAATAAAAAATAGCACCAACAAGAATATCTCACGTAGAAAAAAATTTAAATTGAGCCAAAATTTAGGAATCCCCCCCGCCCCACACTTAAAAATCTACTTTGTCCCCAAAGTGAATTTAAAAAGAGATAGAAATACTCCCTGAGGCCTCTAGGCCTATATAGCAGTATCTTTACATATAAAAGAGATATGTGGGACCCCACACTCAATCTTTGTCTTGCTCGTTAGCTCAAGTTTATGGTGCTCAGACTTTTCATTAACTTGTGACTCAACCAAAAAAAAAACTAAATGAAATAAAAACTAAAAACTAAAAAGAAAACATACCTACTTTAACTTGGGTTGCCTTCCAAGCAGCGCTTGATTTAGTGTCGCGGCACGACCCAACACAATTTAACCATATTTCTTCACCCTTTTACTCCCTTTTGGGAGCCATTTTTTCATTCGTTTCTGAGCTTTTGAGTTTTCACTCTCAAGGTCAATATCTCTCTTCACTACAACCTTTATCATATTAGGAAACAGTAGATTCAAATTGCGCCGCTCAATCAGGTAATCTGAAGAGGTTTTTTATGGACTAACCACCCCAAACTTGTCCCTTTTAATAACATTGATCATACATAAATCTTTAATTTGGGATGTTACATTAGGTTCTTTGTAAATATTAAATACCACCTCTTTATCATCTACCCTCATTTTAAGTGTGTCTTTTCTAACATCAATTAAAGCCCCTCCGGTTACTAAGAATGGATGCCCCAAGATGATTGGTACCTGTTTGTCTACCACAAAATCAAGAACAAAAAAGTTAGCCGGTATAATGTATTTACCAACCTTTATGAGGAAATCCTCAATTAGTCCTTCTAGATGTGTAAATGACCCACCCGCTAGTTGCAAAACCACGGTGGTTAACCTCAGCTCTCCCAAGCCCAATGTTTTAAACAATGATTGGGGCATCACATAAATGCTCACCCCTAAGTCACTCAATGCGTGGACCACTTTTCTTCTAATTTGAATAGGGATGGAAAACTTCTGCTAATCTCTCAATTTCTTAGGGATTTTCTATGTCATTACCGCACTGTACTCTTTAGTAAGTGTTATTTCTCACACATCCTGCAATTTCACCTTCTTCGCTATCATATACCTCAAGTACTTTGCATACTTGGGCATACTCTACAAAATATCTAAAAGAGGTAAATTAATATGAAACTTTCTCAATGTGTCAAAATTTTTTTTAAACATAGCATCCTCCTTTGCTTTTATTTGCCTCTGAGGGAAGGGTAGTGGCGGCATCTTCTTCTTTTCTGGTTTATTAACCACTTTCTCTTTCAAGTGCTCAGACTTCCTTGATTTTTTAGTAACTTTTACAGAAATCTATTGGGGAATCAAATCTGCATCATCCTCCTTTGTTGCCTTGGAAGGTTCTTCTTGAGGCTCTTTACCGCTCCTCAAGGTGATTTCCATAAACTGCTTTGGAGTTTCTGTGTCAACTGGCAAACCACTTTATGGCCTAGTATTTAATGCTTCTTTATTCTTCCCCATGTGCAACTCTAAACTTCTTGTGGCCGCTTGAAATTCTTTCAAGTCTGCATCAAACTATATTTGATTAGCTAATAGTTGTTTCATTATCTCCTCCATATTGCTAGTTGACTGATTTAATTGGGCCTGTGGCTGTGGGGCGTTCCATGGCTGATTTAGTGGCTGAGTCTACCACTTAATGTAGTAGGCATTACTATAATTTGGCATTTGAGCATTGCCTACATACACCACTAATTCAGGATTTGAAGTACACATGGCTACTTAATAGCCATTATTTTCATATGTTTCACACCAACCTGCATCTTATTAGATATCATTGACTGTGGCTGCAGGTTGTGCTGCTCCTAATTTCATGCTGCTGAACTGAGTGTTGATCAAATTTTATAATGCAGAAACCTGTGCTGATAAGGCTGTGAATTGGTTCACCTCTAATACACCCACAATTCTTTTTGTGGCACTTCTAGAATCTGAATGCCACTCTGGATTTCCTTGTGCTATGCGGTTCAACAATGTGTACAACTCATCAAAAGTCAATTCTAGTGCTTGACCACCTGTAACTTAATCTACTAAAATATTTATATTATGCTCAAGAGCTTTTACAAAAGTATGAGAAAGTAACTTATTAGACCGTTGGTGATATGGACAAACCCAAAATAGAGCCTTGAAGTATTCCTAAGCATTATGAAGATTCTCATCTGGCCTTTGCTTGAAACTCACTGTCTCTCTTTGAAGTCTTGCAGTTCTGCCAGAAGGGAAAAATCTACTGAGGAATTATCTGGCTAAGTCATCCCATGAAGTGATTGAATTGGCCAGCTCCATATTTAACCACCTTTTAGCTTCTCCCAAAAGTGAATGGGGAGCCAGTGTCAGCCTCAGAGAATTTGTACTCACCCTAGTCTGAATGAATGTACCAGTCAGCTCAATGAAATTCTGCAAGTGGACTTGTGGATCCTCATGAGAAAGCCCTGCAAACTATCCACTACTGATAAGAAGCTGCACCATATTATGTTTTAACTTGAAATTTCCCCCAGGTGTCGGTCTTTGAATTAGGGAAGTCAAGTTCGTTGGAAGTGGGACTGCCACTTCCTTAACTGTCCTTCGGGCTGCTTGTTATTCAGCCATTGGAACAGAAACTACTTGGTCTTCTTGGATTTGTGGAATTCGAGGGAGAAGAATTGCATCTCTCCTGCATTAATGAAAAAGTTGTTCAGGTTCCAGGCTTGGTTCAACCAAATCTCGATCCCTTGCCATCTTATTATACTCCAACTTTTTTTCTACAAAAACAAAACCAAGACCAAGTGTAAAAATACCAAAAAAATCTAAAAGTAAAACTAAAATAAATAATTGTAGAAATACAAGTCCTCGACAACGGCGCTAAAAACTTGACAGCTCCCAAGCATACACGCAAGTGTACGTGGTCTTATCAAGTAGTAAAGTGGCCTAATGAAAGCCAAGTATCGATCCTACAGAGACTTAATCTAATAACTATTGTATTCTATCTCACAATTTAGATTTAAATGGTGCAAGGATAACCAAAAAGAGAGTTTCAAAAATTTTAACTTGGAATTAAAGTAAATAATGCGTAAATAAAAGTCTTGGAACAATCAATAGGAGAAAAACCAGGGTTGAAGCACCTTGAACAATCATACTATTTTATTGAATTTCATTTGTTAACTTTCTTATCTTGGTTGTTGATTTGTAGGGTTAATTGCATGATCATTGTCTCTTGACATCTAATCATTTACCTAATTTGTACATTACAACTACATCATTGAGCGGGGATGTAATAACATAATTAAGTGTGTTAAAGCTATTATCCTACGTTTGAATCAAGTAAGGCTCCTAAGTATATCTCTTTCCTAGGTTTTAGGTTCAATTCTTTATTTTATAAAAGAATAAAAACCCAAACTTTGGTGATTCCCATGTTCTATCTCCCAATTCCCTCTCCTAAGTTCACAAGGTTGACAATTGATGTATTCTAAGGGTCTCGAATCCTTAAAATAGTTAAAACAAAAATAAACAAATAACCAATAATGATAAGCAAACCAAACAGAATTAATTCAAAATAATCGTACTCATACTCTTGGCTTCAACTCCGGAAAGAGAGTTTTAGCCACTCATAGCCATAATCAACATCCAATTAATTGTATGAATGATTAAAACCATAAAAGAAAGCTAAATTAAGGAAATAAAAATCTAAAAAGAAGTTGTGGTAGCTTTGAATGTTGTTCCAAGCGATCTAGGGGTTCCAAGATTCTCAAAACGTTTTAAGATGTTATATTTATAGTATATAAGTCATAAACCCAATTAGATTAGGTTTCCAATTCATTCTTGGGAAAATTATCCTGATTTTTATGGTCACCGCATTGATCCATAGTGTCAAATGGCATCACTGGGCTCAACTGGGCACTTTTCTCCCAATTTTGGTCCTTAATGCGAAGTAGTGTTATCGTGTTGAGCCACTATTTTTTGGACAATTGCGAATTGACACGTCTCTGAGACGTGGTGTTTTACCAGTTTGGGCCACTTATGAATCTGGTATGTAGCACTCGCCCATTGGACAAATAAACAGCCCACACGCGCTCAATACTTTCCAGGGGTCCAAATTGCATCCAGCTTGTGTCTTGTGCTTCCGTGGTCATTTTTGAGCCTTTTTGAGTTGTTTCTACTTGATTTGAAGTTTGTATATCCTTAATATATCATAATAATACATTCAAAAAGAATCCTATTGAATTAAAAAAAATAATTTAGATCTTAAAACAACACAACATCCTCAATGATGAACTAGAAACACGAGATAAGCATAGGCTAAATTCACATTGAGGTTTAACTTATTGTTTTGACTCTTTTCTCGATACAATTGAACCTTGAACATTATAAATACGTTTTTTAACATATAAATACATAATAAAAACCTTAGTAACTCATTAAAACACATTAGAACCCAACACAATAGACTAGAAAAACACCTACCTCAAGCTAGTTACACTAGTTTTCTCGGTTGACTTCTAAATGATCGATTTGAATCAAAACTCATGTGAAACTACCCTTAAACATTGTGAAAACATACTTGGATACATAAATACTCATTTATCTCATTATCAAACCAGTAATCACATGAATCATCCTCAAAACAAGGCTAAATAGGCTAAAATAGTGGCGCTAGAGTGCATAAATACACCCAACATCACGAATACTATTAGTAGCATGGTTCATGAGTGGGATTACCACCTCACGAATAGGTATGGTAGCTTCTTGAGTAGAAGCAATTGGAATAACCGAAGCTGGAACACGTCTGACATTTGGATCAACTTGATCAATTGGTTCAACAAGATTAGGATCTCTATGTTCCGCTATTTGAACCTGCTGAATTGGATACTAAGATCTTTGAATTTGTTTAATTACCAATTCTAGTTCCCGTAAGGTCTACCAACTCTCTATCTCTCACCAGTCCTGTATTCAACTAATCCTATAAAAAGATAGTCGCTAAGATCAAGTCGTTAACACTTAAACTTACTATAAAAAAATAAAAAATTTAGCAAATTACTAATTATAATAATACCTAGAAACGGCGTCAAAAACTTATTGAATTCAAATGCATACGCAAGTGTACATAATTTACAAGTAATATAGTGACTAAGGAAGTCGGATATCATACCCACAAGGACTATGCAACTAGCAATTCAACCAACTTTAGTTTTAGACAAGACTGTATTAAGTTCTTTAGAGTATCAAGATTATGGTGAAGTTTCTAATAGAAAATGTAAATGAATAAGGAATAACAATTTGTGATAATACCAAAGCAAGCAGAGGTTGGAAACACTAATGATGAGAATTCCAGGGTTGAGGCTCTTTTAATAATCTTACAAATTTCTATTCTTATCATAATCTAGTTGATTATCAGGTTTTTGATTCATAGGGTTTATAGTATGAATATGGTCTCCCGACCTCTAATCTTCTAGATATATGAACATTGCAACTACATCATTAAGTGGGGATGCAATACTCCATTTAGATACCTAAAGCTATCTTCCTATAAGTGAACCAAAGCTTCTAGGAATATCCCTACCCTAGATGCTAATTCACATTTCCTATTTCATAAAATAATGATAACCTTGCTCCTTAATTTTTTCATTCTAACCTATGATTCTCTTTCTGGATTCACATAGGAATATAAATTTATTCTAATGGTGGCCACTCATGAAATTAATAAGCATAAAAAATTAAGAACCTATATGATAATTCAACAATAAACTATGAAAAAGAATATCAAAGAGTAACCATGTATTGGCCTCAACCCAGAATAAGGGTATTTAGCCAGTCATGGTTGAATTCAAGGTCAAAAATAAATAATTAATCATACCAAGAAAGAATATTGAATTAATGAAGTTAAAAGAAGTTCTAAGAACCCTAAAAGAGAGATTTTTCTATTTTTCCATTGTTGTTGTGATTTCTAAACTGTTTCCAATTGACTTGATTTATTTCTTCTATAGCTGGGTTTATTTTTTCTGCTTTTGCATCACATCGTGATGCGGTGTTGGTCTTACTGCTACTAGCTCCACGACACAGCCTTATTATGGTGAGCTACTGGAATGTAACACTTTGATAATTTCCCCTCACTGTTACATTGTGCTATAGTGATGAGATACTGGAGTTCAATTCTTGAGAATATTCCTCCATCGCGTCACGGTGTTATCACGACGAGCTACTAGAAATTATTGTCATTGGAGAATTTTTACCAACCGCAGCATAGTGCAATTGTGATGGGTCACTGGATTTTTATTGTCTTGACTTTTTCTTCCTTAATCGATTCTCTTCTTTCCAATCCAAGTTTTGGTATCCTCATTTTTGCAAATTAACCTCATTGCTCCATTCATCATTAAATTCCCACTCGTGTGTCCAATCACATTCGATTCCATCAAAATTGAGCGCTGCATAAACTAATCATGTCCATTAGATAAGGAACATAATTAAAGCTCAAATATAATAAGAATAACATATTTTAGCATACAGAACAAGTCCAAATACAGGTGCATATTTGTGTTTTGACATATAAATACTCCCAAGATTAGGAGTGTATTTCAGTGGTGATGAGCAAGATGTTGAAGAAGCTTAAGGACCCTGGGAGTTTTACCTTCCCTATACAAATTGGTGAAAGTGATGTGGTCCATAATTTGAGTGATTTAGGGGTGAGCATAAATTTGATACTCCTATAAGTGTTTAATACACTTTGTTTTGAAAAATTGAGGCCATGTTCAATTGTGTTTCATATGGCATACAGAACAAAGTGGTGCCTAAGGGAATCATAGAGGATGTTCTCATTAAGGATGGTAAACTGATTATTTCTAATGACTTTATTGTTCTTGATTTTGTGCAGATGACAGAGTACCAATAATACTGGGACATCCATTCTTAGAAATTGGAGGAGCACTTATTGATGTGTGAGAGGGAAATCTAAAAATAAGACTGAATAATAAAGAGATGGTATTCAACATATACAAAACACTGAATATACTTTCATACTAAAATGCTTTATGTATGATTAGGGCTATGAAAGTGGTTGAGTATGGGGTGGAGGATTGAAAGCCTCCAACGACTTCTTCATACATTTTCATGGAGTTTTCCATATCAATAATTACGCCTAAAGTTGAGAAATAAAAAGAGGAGTCTAAAAAGGCAAGTGTAGAATGAGATGCAGTCTTTGAGAGTAAGAACTCAAGAGGTTAGAAAAGAATAAGAAGTTGGGCTCCAAGTAGGAGGAAAATAATGAAAAAATATGGTTAAGAGTTGTGATATGAGTCGTGTCGTGACAGTAAATTAGGTGCTACTTAGGAGTCAACCAGAATTAAGGTAGTTGTTATTATTTTTCTAGTTTTTCTTTGGTATCACCTTTGTTTTTGTTTTTTTTTGTTCTAAAAGGTTGAAGTAAAGTCTGAGTACTAGAGATCTAACCTAAGGAGCATGGAAAAGACTAAGTTTGGGGTCCTAGACCCTTCGATGGTGATAATGCTACTAGCTAGGCCTAGAGGCCTTAGGGAGTATTTCAATCTTTGTCATTAATTTATACTTTGGGAACAAACAGTGATTTTAAGTGTAGGGTGGGGAATCTTCAAATTGATTAGTGTGAAGTGTTGCTATAGGATTTTGATTTTTAGTTATTTTCTTGTTTTTGTCTAAATTTTAAAAATTACAAAAAGTTTTTGTCTTTTAAAATTTTGTTAGTGTTTGTCAAGTAGAAGTACCCGTCACCCACCTTTTGTTTTTTTTCCAGTTTTTTCTGAGGGGGCGTGCCCTTTGAACCTAGTATTCCTTTTTTATGTTTAGGAGTAATTCAAAATTTTTGTCGTTAGGAATAAATAAGATGCTCATGTTAGGTGATGTGTATGATTACATTATAAGAGTTGGGTTTGAATGTGATAACATGTATAGTGAGTTGAACGACTATTTTTTAGACATCCAAGCTCATTTATATGACTCTTGTAAGATGTTGACTTAATTAAGAATTCTTGTTATTGTTTGGTTGAGAGTCTATAGAGATCCTTCTTGATTTAAGAATGTGCCATATGTGAGTGATGTTGTTGTAACATTCCATATTTCTATAGTGACTTCTAGAACATGCCTGGGGTGTGTACGAAGCAAAATAATGAATGTTGGGTTTAGGAGATGATATTGACATTTCTTTGATAGGCATGTTTTACACCATCTTTATCTCCCCTTATTTTATGATCTTAGTTAGACTCATTGAACCTTTATCATATTCCTTGGAAGCCTCAAATATAGCTTATACCTCTTCTAATTAACCATAATTTAATCCAAAACTCCTGGGTGCTTTAGTAAAAAGATTGAGATTTCAAGGAGTGTAAAAAGACCCAAAATAGTAGTTATTTGTATGTTATAATGATTATGTGTGGTGATTGGGAGTACTATAATGAAAAGAGAAATTTATCAAAAGTGAATCATGTGTTGTTAGCAAATACTCCCTACTTAAGATTTGTGAACTAGCTTAAAGATATGGGGCAAAACAAAAGAGAGGTAGGAAGATCAAGGTGGTGGAAAATTTGGTTGTTTAGAAGGGAGGCTAATGTAATGTGTGATGTATTAATTCTCTAGGAAAGATAACCACTATTACTAGCAAGAATAGTTCCTAACCATCCCCTAGCATTTATTAAAACCCTTAAAGTCCAACTTGATATTTTGATATTAATGAAGTATTAAACTAAGGGAAAGCTTACGGTTCATCTTTTGTAACATATGAATTCTTTGTGAGAGTGAGAAAAATTTTATTCTTTCACCCATTCCTATGATAAATTGCATATCTATGAGTGAATGTGGGTGACTCTCTTATGATGTGGGTACATTTTTTATGATGGTCAGATGATTTCTATGCTCTCTTTGTTGAGTAATATGCATGGGTTTTCCAACTTGGTAGTGTAAATTCTTCAGGTTAGGGATTTTTGAAGTGGTGTTCATGAGTTTTTCAATATAAGATGACATGTTTAGTATGAAACATACAATTCATATAACCATTGTTGTTCTTGCATGAGCATCTTAGTTTTATGAGTGATGTTAGAGTCTTTTTGGATGATGCTTAATGTACAAAGTATTTCAAGCACGGAAAGGATTTAAGTGTGGGGTGGTGATCTTAGGAGCATTTAATTGTGGGGTGGTGATCTTAGGAGTATTTATATTCCTAAGTGTTATCATTTATGCACGTTTAACTTAGTTTTGAGGACTCTATTGTGTGATTAATGAGTTATCAATGGTGTAATTATGTATTTATGTGTTAAATTATATTTTTAGAGTGTTTAAGGTGTAATTGAAACAAGTTAATTGTCAAATGATCACATAGAGTCTAGACGAGAACACTAGTTGTGATAACCTGAGTTATGGTTGGTTCTAGTATACTTTGATGAACCTATTGTGTTGTATAAACTAATTCTTGTTTTTGGATGTTTTATGAGACCATTTTAGGCATTTTTTTAATCTAACTAAAGCCTACAAACAGTTCATAAGAAATGAGGAAACAAGGATCCAACGTACAACAATATCAGAGCTTAAATGAAGCGAATCCTCCTATTTATAGGAGTGCCTTGCGCCGCACCCCTAGGGAAGGATATGGGGTGTGCGCTGAGACCCCTAGGGAAATCCCTTAATTCCTTTATCCTTGATTTTGGTGTGCTCTTCATCCCCAAAAACTGGATTTAGGACTTTCGACGTGAGGCAACTCCCAAGGCGTCCAAAAGTTGATTTTTAGCCTTTTAAGTGAGGGGCAATGTTGTCAATGCATATATTTCGTGTTAATATATCCATGGAAGACCTAAAATGCTATAAAAGGGGAACTTATTAACAATTTTACCCTATCTTTGGATCAATACATGAATTGGATAGGAAACAAGACATCAAGGGGATCAAAGTAGGGTTCTTTGTTCTTTATTTTTACTTTCTAGTAGTTTTACGTTATGAACTCATCTATGATGATTCTTTTGTAAGACTATGAGTGTCTAAAACCCCTCATTATAGGGTTTAGGCTACAACATGAATGTCAAATTATGGTTTTATAGTTGGTTAATATATGTTTATGATTTTATAGTTGATTTTTATGTTTATCAAGTCATGTGATTGTTCTTACGTTCTTGGTTTTCTATTCTAAAGCATCATGAACGTTAGAACAAATATGATCCCAAAATGAATTGGCCATATGAGTGGAGGTATGGAATGAGGAATGTAAGAAATGTGTATCACATCCTTAATTTTAGATACTGATTGTTGAAGAATGATTTGCGGTTAGGCAGAGATATACCTAAATACCCCACTTGGTTAATGAAATGGGAAGACATCTTAATACATCCAAGTTAAATATTACATCCCCACTCAACGATGTAGTTATGAGATTAATTTAGGTAGATGACTTTGAGGATGACCATTCCCAAGTTTAATATCAACCCCATAAATCAATAATCACGATAACACCAGCATTGACTAGAAATCATAGTTATGCATGAATGTGTGGTAAGTCTCTACCTTGAAAGTTCTCAATATATTATATAAAATCCAAATTTAATATTATTTTTAATTTTTGTTACTTATTTATAATTACAAAACCCAAATCTTGCTTGTTTATAATTCACACTTATTTAATATGATTAGTAAAGCTAGAATTGGACAATTTGTTTATCATCAAGTCCCTGTGGATCGATATTTGGATCAAAAGGGCCACTTTATTACTTGCATGACCATGTACACTTGCGTATGTGGTAGGACGCAACATAGGTTTAGCTAACCCCAACCCTAACTTCTTGTAGATGACTAGCGATATCAAATTAATGCTAACACCCAAATCACATAAAGCCCATGCAAAATTTAAAGACCCAATAGCCCAAGAAATCATGAAAAGTCTCATATGTTTCTGCTTTTCAACTAAAGAGTGAGAGGCAATTGCACAAAAATGGTGCACATTATCAGCAGGCACAAAACTCATTGTCCTCTTCTTTGTCACCAAATCTTTTATAAATTTCACATAGACCGATATTTGATCTAGAGCCTCCAAAAGAGGGATATTTATGCACAACTCCTTCAGTATTGAAATAAAGTTTTGATATTTACCCTATTTGTCTTTATTATTCAATCTCTAGGGAAAAGTAAAAGGAGTTCTTGGGATGGACTTCAAAGCTAGTATGACCTATTTACCTTTCCCTTTGTCGACCTTAGCTTCTTTTCCAGGGACTAGAGGATTTTGAGATGCCTCCTTATTTACCACTACATCTCTACTTCCATCTCATCTACATCATCAATGACCACGTGATCATCCATCTTGTCATCAACCACAGGCATGGGTGGATCAATAGTAGCTTTACCGCTTCAAGTAGTAATAGTTAGGCAATGACTGTCATTCTTAGGATTTTAAATGATGTTACTTAGAAGTGTGGCCGATTGATGTTGGTTTAATATGGTAGACATTTACCTAAATTTTTCCTAGATTTGTTTAATGGTAGCTTCATAAGACTTCACCTTCTAGCTCAAACCTGAGATGTCTACCTTAATTTGTTTATGGAAACTCTCTTGGTTCTCTAACCCTTTAAAAACTTTTGCAAGCAACGCCTCTATTCTAGTATTTCCAGACTCATCATTATGGTTCCCAAGTGGGACATATAGGCCACTCTTATCTTTGTAATTGTCTTTCCACTTCTAGTCACCATCATCATTCCACTTCTAATCACCATTATCTTTTTTCTTCCAGTAACTCTCACAATCTCTAATCATGTCTCTATATTTTTTTAGTTGTTTCCATATAGTTCCAACCTTGATTTCATTACCTTGAGTTCCTATTATCTTTATTATACCCTAGGCCATTGCTTGGAAACCCCCCACCTCTTTTTCAAGATATTTGACTTCCTCCTCAGAATCTGAAACTTTATATCTGGAAGCCTTACCTTGTTCACCCACTACATTTACCTTTTCTCTAAATGCTACAAATTGCATGGTGATCAACTCAATCTCAGTCATATGTTGTTCCACCTCTTGATCCACTATCTAATCCAGTGCTTACTACTTATTAGAGGCCCCAATTGCATGAGTATTGATTGATCTATCCACTTTTTGAGTATGCCACCCTTGATTGGTTTAGTATTTTGATCTAAAATCTTAGAAGTATCTTCCCATTGTAGAATCATGAATTCCCCACCTATATAGTGTCTGCTACTGTCTTAGCATTTGCATTCAAGGATATACAGAAAATCTCTAACAAGTTTTTTCCTGTAATCCTGGGATTTGGCATATTCTATAGCTTCTTCTTAAACCTCAACCTTGTCTCGTATAGAGCCTCTGAATGAAACTATTAGAAGTTATATATTTCTTCTTTCAGTTGGAACATTCTGGAGGACAAAAAATTTGGTCCAAGAACTGAGTCCTCAACTCGTTCCAACTAGTGACAGATCTATAGGAAAATTCTTCTAACAACAGAGTAATTCCCCCCGTCAAATAGAATGGGAATAATGTCAATTGAATCGCTTCCTAAATCACCCTAAGTACATAATATAAATTGAAGATCCCAAAAAATTCATAATGTATATGTTTACATCATCAGTAGGTAGGCCAGAAAACAACACCTTCAAATTTAGTTGTTGGATCATTGTATTCGTTATATCAAACTTAGAACCTTAAGGTAATTCTGGTGGAATGATTGCACCTGTTTCAATTAGCTTGACATACCCTAAAAATCCCTTTGGATCATCATAAACAGATAGATAATGTTGGATGAGTTGTTTTCCCTTATTCTTCTCAATATGTCTCCTGCTTCAAGTGTAGCTAAATGATCAACCTTTTTTTGCCTGGCTTTTTCTCCCCTTGCTACTCGGCGGGAAGTTGCATGCGTAGCATTTTTCTCAGCTATTAATTGAGCAGTGATTCATAGTTTTTTGAACATTATGCTGGAGTGGTAAATTTACAATTGTTGGGTCATTATGAACCCCTTTGGGAAATTTTCCTTGATCATGAGCTCCTCATCTCTCCATTCTTCAATTTTTTCTAAGATTTCTCTCAATTCTAGTATTAAATGGAATCAAGGGATTTCTGTGACTTTGAGTATTAGGCATACACAGGCATGTGCCCTAGAAATAGTAGAAATGTTAGATTAGCAAATAAAGGCAATAGCCAAAAAAAATACAATAATTCAATTACGTAACCATATTCCCTAGGAACGGTGTCAAAATTTGATACCTATCAAATTACACCTCCAAGAGAGTATAAAGAAATCGCTGATCAAATATAGAACCCAACAAGGTTGGGGTCGATACCATACAGAATATGATGAAATTCGAGCACATATTTGTCTATATAATTAGAAAGCAAGTAAACTAGGGGGTTTTGTGAAATAGAATATCAATCGTAACAAGTGTTGATTTGTTGGACTTGTAATTAATATGAGATAAGCACTAGGATTGTGATCTACATGAATTCATAACTCCATAGGTTATTCGTGCTAGCGGACTATCCTGATGCTTTACATGCAAAACCTAATAAGATATGTATCATCTAGTCTTTTGACCTTGTGTAGATTAATTTTACGTATCTCCTTCTAAACTCAGAGCATTACATTATTAACCCTTGTTCTTTGATCTCATATTAACTATCCCAATCAAGGCTCAAATTAATTATATAAATATTGGTAGCTTTAAATCTCTATTGTTATTTCCTTTTCCTAATCTATACCTATATCTTAAGCATGTTTAGAATATAGGAGAGTTCTTATTGTATGCATCCATTAGAAAAGCAATTTTAATGAAGGAAATACCAATTCATTCAAGCCCACCAGTCTAAAATGACTTTACACTTAACCCATTTGGCTAATTCATCAAGGTTCCCACAACCCTAGCTGTGGTGTTTAGCTACTCATAATCATAAGTGCACAAGAAGAATTTATAGATAAAGACATAATTATGAACATACAATATGAAATAAACTCCAAAATATCAACTTTCATTAAACCCTAGAAATAATGTACATACAATCCCAAAAGTATGCCTTAGAATTATATAATATAATGTACTATATATAATAATTGTGATCCTAAAATAACTCTATAAGAGTATTTATAGACAAAGCAAATCCAAGCCTAACTAAAAAAGAAAAATTGTGTCGGCAGCCTCGGACGAGAAGAAGGTGTGATCTTGGTTAGAACCCATGATCGTCATTTGATTATCATAGTTTGCACTTGGAATTGTTATTTTTTAGGTCTTCAATGGTACGGTACTCAGTATGGACCCGTAGTTTTGACGTACGACTGTGGAATATTATTGTCTGATCCTCATTAACTTAAACTTGCGCAGCCTACATATCTTGGACTTCATATTATGATGTCATCATATGATCCTTATATCAAAGTACGGTCGTGACTTGTTCTCCTTCGAGGCTGGTTTTGTTCTCTTAATTTTCACAATCACATAGTACGATCATGATATCAACTCACGATCATGGTTCCTTTCATCTGAGAGACCTATAATTTGTAGATCTCTAATCCAATAGTATGAAAGCCTATGCAAGACCTTGGCTAGATCCCACAACTGTGGTAAGGCTCCTCTAATGCCAACTTTTTCCATTTTAAGCATTTTCCTTCTATAAGTCCATAAAGCCTACAAACACTTAAAGAAACACATCAAATTCACAAAACTCCCTTATACCTGCAAATATACTTCATTGTAAGTGACGTAAGTTTGTAGCATATCAACATACGAATGTATACATACCAATTCGCGATACTCTACTAGACATCTTGTCTTACACTTATGAGAATGGTGAACCTGGCACTCTGATACCAATTTGTCACAATCTAAAATATGGTCATCATGACATTTATCACAGCCCAACCTTGATAAGTAATCTAATCACCCAAAAATGATAGAAGTTCTCAATAAGAAACAATAATTATAAGACGAGATTGCTAGAATGAAGTCAGGCCAACACAAAAAATAAATAAAGGAAAAGTTTAAAAGAAATAATATAAAATCCCAAAAATCTAGTGTCATAGGTGTAGAGCATCTAAAACATTATCCAAATAAAGAAAAGGTACAATGTTTGTCTCCAAAAACAAGTAAAGACATAATAAAAGTAAGAGGAGGTTGGAAAGTTAACTCTGGTCCCTAGAGCAATCTAGTACCTAATTAGTCTATAGAATCACGATCAACCACCATGTGTCATACTCGAGCAAGGATCTACACTGAAAGGGAACAGTAGGGGTGAGTACATTGCACTTGTACTTAGTAGGTATTATAGGTTGATTAAGGAAAGAAAAAAATAGGGTATGTAAAGAAACTTTGAGTACATCACCTACAAATAGAGAATTTCCCAAATGATAGCTCACGCTGTCTCCACTAACAGTACTAATATAAATACTAAAATAAAATAGCACAAATATACACGAAGAATCTATGGAAACTAAACTCAAGTTAAGAGAAACTAAAGAATCATAAAAGATGTGTATGCAATGTAATGCAGTCATAGTATAACGAATGGTTACAGTCATTGGATGACTTTTAATATACATCTACTGAGCTTGTAGCTCCCATAATAGGACCCATGAAAGGTTCACAACTCATATAAGATAAACCATATCTCAAATCTCAACCCACCTCTTCGACTCTTGTTCATGGAGAGGGTTTGTGACAACCCAATTTTCAAGTCATGAGGTCACCTACTTTATCCCACCAGTAGGTAAGTCAAACCGTAGACCTAAGATAAAAGCAATGGGCTAATTTTGTAGAGAAATGGCATAAATACTGGAAACATGTAAGTAAAAGCATACAAGCAATAGAACATGGAATAATAATAACATGGAAGATAAACAAGATAATGATAACATCCCAAGACCTAGAAATGTTGGTAAAAGAGCGACTAACAAAAAGAATACGAGTACTTTAATAGTCAAATATACGTCAGTCTCAAATAATGAAAGACCAAGTAAAAATAAAAGAATAAGAAAAGGTTAACACCAGCTCTGATAGCTCACCCTATCTCCAAACTCTATCCAACATGATCATAGCATCAATAGAAGAAATTAGTACTCGAATCTGCACCAAAAAGGTATGATAACAAGCTAAGTCAAGGTAAGAGGGAAAAACTGGAATAACACTTCAAATACTGTAAATAAATCAATAATTCAAAATAATAAAAAAATAACACATAACTATCACTACAAAATTGTCCCCCATAAGCCAGTAAATGGGAAAAGTAAACAACCCAATGGATCCAGAAGCATGGAGAATTCAATCTAGGAGAAGTAAAGGGAAATATGCTAACAAATCGTATCTTGAAAACATAACCATGAACCCATCCATAACGTAATCACAGGACTTGAACCGGTTCCATAACTATTAAAAATAACCTTTCAATGCTATACTTGAATCGTAACACATAGCATCATTTGACAGACTCAAACAAAAACTCAAAATCATCATAGGACTTGAATCGGGACTCAAGCCATGAATTTCTGGACTCAAACTAGAACTATTATCATCATCAAAGTACCAATCTAGAATTGAGTATCATTTATCTATCCTTTTCAAGATCTGTAATATGCATTTAAATAATAACACACTCCTAAAAACCTACAAAGAGCTAATAATAGTCTTGGCCTAAGGTGGGTCAGAGGGGCTCATTATTAATCCCTAAAATTTATTGTAAATAAAATTGTACCCCGGACTTGTCTAAGGTATCTAAATTCACTTCTAGACTTTAAATAAATCACATTTATCCTTACGATATCAATTCCACCTAAAGCATGAGTAACTAAGTCCATTAGGACTAATTTACAATTCCTTAATAGGCTAAATAATCCAAATTATACTAATAAAGCCTCCAAGACCTAATTCCTAGCCCATATCTAAGAAATTATCATAAATATACTATAATTCAGCCTAATCTATCAGAAAGGTAAACCTAGCCTATCAGGATGTCAAAGAAAGCTCGATGAACCTCTAAATGAGTAATTTTCCCTTCCGATAAGCTTGTGTATGATGCCACACTATTAAAAAATATAATCTACTCATTAAAACAAGAACAATGGTACCCATATTGTATTTTTATGCTTTACGTCTAGAATAACGTAAAAATCCCATATGGGGTCCACTTACGAAATCACAATTTTGAAACCGTCAACATGTCCCTTTATGCTCAAGGAATATTTACCCTCTAGAATAGGCAAATTCCAAAATTAAATGGTGCTAAAATCAGCCCACCAATAATCTAGGGATTTTTGGAGAAATTACATAGAATTTAACCATGAATTTATTGGAAAATTACAAAGAATACATAGAAGAAACAAGAAATCCAAGCTCACAAACACCACAAAATCACTTATTAATGTTTCTCCCATGCTCTAACACTCTATAAGGTTTTTCACTCTTGAACTTGTGTGAAAAATGGGAGAAAATTGGATTAATTAGGGCATTTAACGGTGCCCAGGTTTCACTTAAGCGTACACTTGGCCTCTTAAGTAGTCACCGCTAAAGCACCCAAGTACCGCTTAAGCGGAACCTACCTAGGACTTGCATACTACTTAAGTGGAAAAGTCGATGCTAAATCGGCATGCACTTTAGCGGTCATCTTGCTGCTAAAGCATTTCACTGTGGCCGGATAGACCTCTAAAGCGCCTGGAAGGACGCTTAAGAGGCCTCTGCTATAGCACCCAAAGGGCCACTTTGATAGATGCACCAGTTGAAAACTTGGAATTTTTCAAAGTTTACCCTGACCCTTATGGATACATTTGGAATCCTATATATGCAAATGAACTATTCTACCTTACTCAATGGCATAGTTGAAATTCCATCCTAGGTCGCTAGATGAAAAGTTGATCCCAAACCTAAGCGTTATTTTATCAATTTCTAATAAATAGCCCAGAATGAGTTTGAAAGCCTTAGGACCCAAACCAAAGATCCCTCCAGCCTAAATCAATATTCCAAAGTTGTTTAAACTATCAGAATTGGCATAGGAGGTTGTTTGACTGAAGTTTTTCCCCGATAGCCAATTATTACCAACAAAGACTTAAAATAGTGCATTAGCTCTAAAAACCAAATGAACTACCCGCTAACTTAACTGTAGTTCTGGAAAGTCATAAATGACTTCGGGAAGATACTGAAAAGTTTGGAATGGCAAAAATATGTCAAAATCCAAAAAATGATCTCGAGGGTCATTACTATATCCACTACTAAAAGAAATTTCATCTACGAACGTAAAGGTTAGGATGTACCTAAAGCCTCGAACAGGTGAGGATAATTGTCCCACAACTTGCTCTCGATCTCCTAGGTAGCCTCCTCTATTCACTAGTGTATCCACTAAGCCTTAACCACTTGAATCTCTCTAGAGCACAACCACCAGACATCCCTGGAAAATTTGATCTTCGGCTCCTTCACGAAAGTTAACCGCTTATCCAGCTAAACCGAGTCCCACCAAACCATATGAGATTCATCGGGAATGTACTGCTGCAACATAGAAACATTGGAAACTTAATGGACAACAATAATATCAGGGGTTAATGCTAACTCATAATCCATTTCACGAACTATGTAAAAGATCTCAGAAGGTCTAATATATCTGAGGTTAAGCTTACCATTCCACCCAAACCTCATCACATCCTTCATTGAAAATAATCAGAGAAATACCCAATCACCAAATCCAAACCTTAAGGCACAAAGTCTATGGTCTACATAATCTTTCTACCTACTTTGAGTTTCCCTCAACCTGTACTGAATCACCCTGACTCTATCTAATGACTCCCGAAGTAGGTCAGCACCATGGTGTCTAATGTTAAAGGTCTCAAACCATCCAATAAGAGAATGACATCATCTACCAAATAAAGCCTTAAATGGTGCCATTTTAATACTCGAATGGTAGTTATTATTATATGCATACTCTGCCAACATTATGTGAGCTCCCACTGACCTTTGTCACAACTCGAACCACGGCTAGGCCATGATGGGCATCCCGATTCCTACAACGATTGGCGAACACCCACTTTACTTAGCTAAGCAGATCATCATACATTAGAAATGACTGAATTTCTAACATAAAACAAAATAGCATTCTTAAAAACTTAAAGATACTTAAGGTTTGTCAACAATCGACAATCGATAATCGGTAACGAATAACCAATACCCAAGTCAACAGTAATATCCACAAAGCCTCTAGTAATCCAAAAAACAATCAAGGTCAGGACATTCCCTCGAATATGACAATGACAATGTTAATGTGAACTCTGTAAATCTAGTTTTAGAAGGAGATTGATGGAATGATCAAGTATTTTGGAGAATTGATGCTCACCTCTTCATCACAAATGACCAACGAATTGAATTGATCCATCTAACGCTGCATCAAAATAGTAGAAGTATCTATGGTGCCTGCATCATTTTGGGATACATCATCCAAAGATAGTTAGTGGGTTGAGCACTACCATGTAACTCAGGGATAGGGGATAAATTAATGCCATGATCTACAATTCAAAAGTCATGCAAAGACAATACACATAATATATAAATATAAAAACATATCATGCTGGAAAAAGAGGACAAGGCTTATCATGAAATAAAATTTTTATCCTAGACGATGTAGCTCAACCATTATAAATAGGCACCCACTGGCTATACGACTTCAGCTCCCCCTGCTGAAAAGGCCCTAGTGCGTGTTAACTACATGTACCGAAGGTATCAAGAAAGACCATGGAATGCCTCAAACTTAAATTAATCCAAGATACAATTATATCAATAGTGTGGACTGTGCACACATTTATCAAGACCAAACCTTACATCGGCAAACATGAGTTTCCAGTATTAGTCAACCAAGACCCACACCTTCATGACTTAGCTACATAACCCTATTAATCCCAAATTAAAACAAGTTACAGATAACCCATTTATTCAATAAAGGATTCAACACAAGTTTCACATAACCCATTTATTCAACAAAGAATTCAACTGTTAAGGTACACCATGGGTATCGACATATCCTTACACTTGCAAGCTTAACTCTGTTGCATAACAAACATATTTACTTGGAGGAATACCTTGACCCCCTTTGTTCATTAAATCCAATCATAACCAACAAGGCTTTCAAAATCCATGGTAGTTGTTTAATCATTAATGCAATGTGATAATTTAGGTGAGTAAGACAAACCAAGTGGCAATTTCACAATTCAAAGCCATTTACACAAGCAGAATGAGGGAACATAATTATTCACAACCAAATCTAATTTCAAAACACCAATCTGGGGGAAACCATGACCCCTTAGTTTATTCTCCATACCCATGCACCCCATAAGTTCAAAACCATTAATGAAGTATAAGCAATACATAATAAATCATGGGAAAGCAATTTAAGAATCAACCATGTCAAAACCCTCACCCATAACAAAACCCATATTTAAATCCATATAATTTAAACCACGTAAAACACATGCTTTTCATCAATTAAGAATTTGGGTAAAGTAGCATGCCTGAAACATCAATAGATATGGAGAGAATTTGCCCTTAGGAGCTTTAGTTGATCAACTTCTTAGGAACCCTAAGTATCTTCTTGAGAGAATTAAGAGAGTTTGAGAGACTGTTTTGATTGTAAATAGTGTGCTAATGGAGTCCCAAAGAGGATTTTAAATCATGGGGGCTAAGTGGGATAGGAGGAAAATTACTAAGATGCCCTTAATAAGAAGACTGAAAATCAACACCTAGTTGCTATGAGTGACCTCATGACTCATAGAGTCTCTCTGTGACTAGATTAGTCTAGTCCTAATTTGGATAGTGTCCAGGGTCACCCTACAATGGTCTAGTTATGAGTCACACCATAAGGCTTATATCTAGTCCTTACGACTCGTAATATGCTAGTCACAGTCACAATAGGAACATTAGGTTAGAATATTAGTTTCCCCAAGATTCACACCCTATGACTCGTTATGAGATCCTACGACTTGTAGGGTCAATGTCATAGTAAGGACAGAAACTCTAGGCTAACATACTATCCTAGCTACGATTGTGTCCCTAAGACTCACAATGACACCCTGCGACCCGCAGGATAAGTCATAGTGAGGACAATAAGCTCAAAGATCAAGAAGTTTTTAGGGACCCATAAACATGGGGTGTTACATTATCCCCCCTTTTAGGATCATTCGTCCTTGAACTTGAATGAAGAGACATGGTATCCCAAAGTAGGATTTAACACAGAAACACACCCACTCTTACCTTTAACAAAGACAGAAAACAAAGATAACAAGGAAATCATATTTTTCTTTAATAATGTCAGAAAACAAAAATGTTAAGAATAACACATACCTCAAGCACGATTATTCAAAAGGGGGAACAAGAATGGATACTTGGATTTCATATCCTCTTCAGCTTCCCGAGTTGCCTCTTCTACCTTTTGGTTCCTCAATAGAACTGGAATTACCTGAGACTAACCCTAGTCGTCACATGGTACTTACAATCCCGAAGGACCACAACCTAACCCATGACTGATATCTGCTGTAAGCACTGAATAATAATACTGAAAAAAATTCCAAATTAGGCTGAATAGCCATAAGGTTCAAAATCTAAATACTGATAAATAATAACATCGGGTAAAAATATCTAAAAACTAAACACTATTTGAACTGGTCTATTCTTAAAGCCTCTAGCTAAACTGTCTGAATATGGATTTGATGGGACAAGCCCCTAACTAACTCCAACTACTGAACTACAGATAAATATAAATACTAAAATAATAGAACATCCTCAATAGATGAGGACTCGCTACTAAATCTGTGACTACTGACTGGATTTGCCTAAGCGCGGTCAGGAACTAAGCGTTTGAACCTATGATATAATATATCATAGTGCAAAGAAAGAGTATGCATTAGTACGTGGAATATACTGGTATGCTAGATGAGGTAAGAATGAATGCAAGGGTTCATATACATGAATAATAACTGACTGAATGATATAGAGTAACTGAATATAAAAGTACATGGATAACTGAAACTACTATAAATACCGAGTATGTAATACTTATATGTATACTATAATCTTTTCTAAATCTAGGTACTGAGTTCTGATAACTAAGTAACTGATATCTGAAGTTACGGTTAACTAAATTACTGATACTGAGTGACTATATCTAATAGTCCTGATTCTGTAGAACTAAACTGAGACTGTGGGAGGTAATCCTCTAATCGACATGCCTCAAATCTGAGCTGATAGGGGTCCAATCTGTGACCCCAGTTAGAAGGGTGCTAACAAAGTGCCACGGGTACTAACACTGGAAAACCAGAATGGCAAGCCTAACTGACGGGTGACACATGGGTGGAGCTAAGCCTAATCTAACGGGTGACCCATGGGAGGTAGTAAAGCATAGTCTGACGAGTGAATTTTTATCCTTCACTGGCTATGAAGTTCGGGAGTACAAGGACTTCTACTAACGACGCTACCTCTCTGATGGGGAAGCCATCATCCCTACACTCACCCAGTGCTAAATTCTACTCATAATTGAAAGATGTTGAACTGAGTATATGGAACTGGACTGGATAGATACTGAGTTTTTTGAGTTTTCCTAAGTTTTGTAACTGACTGAGTTCTACTGAGTTCTTTTGCAAACTAAATTCTACTGATTATGATATGACTAATACTACTCTGTAACTCACACTGACTCTAGGTAAACATCTAGATTATCGGGTATTAAACACCCCCAGGACTCGATAGCATAAAAAGAAATACATAACATGATCATAAAGACATAACAATACTTGCTTGCTAACAATGCACCCGTTTAGATATTTTGTCAAACACTTTATATACATGAACTTGTGAATGAATGGAATCAATTAATGACATGTCATTCTTTCAATAGTCAATTCACATAAGCATTTCATGAAACACTTGTAGGGCATAAGTTTGTACATGATTGGGACCACATAATAACAAGTCATGATTCCCTTATTTACTTCACATAGGCAATTTAGCAAACACTTAGGGAGCATGGATTATTTATAAGATAATGGCCAATACATGAACATCATGATACATTAATCAATTTGTAAATTCAAAGGTTTATCAAGATAATCACATATTCATCACACATGTTATTCAATTTTCATGAAACTTGCAATTAAGTCATGGATTGAAACCCAACTAATATCATGAACATGAATTCAATCTAATTCAAACATGAAAATCATGAGTCTGAGATCTTGTATGTTTAAAATGAGTTCTCCGACTTCATGGGTGAAAGGAACCAATAAATGAATACCTAACATACCTTAAAAGATTCTTTCTTGAAGGTTCTTGGAGGATTTCTTGCGGATTGACCTTAATTTCTTGAACTAGGGTTTTTGTCTCTTTGAGAGAGAATGTTTTAAATCATAAGAAAAGTGAGTGAATAATGATATAATAGGGTATTTAGGGCATAGTTTCATGTTTAAGGATGATCTGGGTCATGGTAAAAGACCCTATTACCCCTAGAATATTTTTAATTTTCATCACCAAAAACTCAATTTTGGGCCTTGGCGAGACACATCGGTATCACGCCAAGCCATTGGGAATATGGCTGGTGGTACGATGCGGTACAATTGTGTTGGCCCACTGGAAATTGACAAATATGAAAATGAGCTTTGGCGTGATGCTCCGGTATCATGGTACTCACTGAAAATTGACAATTGTCATTTTGGCTTACTCCGTGATCCGCTACTGGCCTTAATTACGGTGTTTAACAATTGAAACTTAAAATAGCCATAACTTCTTATCCAGTTATGAAATTTAGGAAAATTTAATATTGTTGGAAAGCTGATTCAATTTCCTACGCAATGGCAGGCTCTAAACTGAAAAATACTAAGCATTTTAAAATTTTTATATAGAATAACTCATAGACTAAGCGTTAATTTAAGTTACGGAAATATGGGGTATTACAATATCTCCCCCTTGGGAATGTTCATCACTGAATGAGACTGATTAAGCTGAGGAATACTGATAGAATAAGGTTACATATTGAACATGCATGACTGAAGCATGACTACTTGACTGAAACTACTGATATGCTGAGTTTATATACTGACCATGCATATCTGATGCATAAAATACATGACTGAAGCTACTGATAAGCTGAGTTTCATACTGAATATATATATTTGATACATGAGTACATGAATAAACTAATTTGTGAATGCATGGCTATCATGAAGATGGTATGCAACGGTAAAGAATACCAGTTTATAACTATAACTGGACATGGAATTGAATAAATCTAAGGAAGACTGTCATCTTAAGTTGAGAATTCTAATGAACCCAAGATCTTTTATTGAACATTCATGAACGGGAACATGAGAACATGACTGAGTCTGAAACATGATACATGAACTGAATATCATGAATTGAACTAAATTATTGAATACATGTCATATGGATAAGATTTAGAATGAGAGAGTCAACTTATGAGTATCCATTACTCTAAATTGGATTTGTTATGTGAAGAGAAACTAAAAGGGTTAGACATGAAATTTTGGGGGTTATAGTGCATCTCCCCCTTGGGACATTATGTCCCTTGAAAAATGCTGACTTAGCTGAGATACGGAGGAAAAGCTGAGACGATGCACAGGGCACCAATGAATTGAATCGTGACTAAATATGTGGGATCTGAAACTGAGGTATGATACATGAACTGAGATGAATTGGTATTTACTAGGATGCTCCATCTTGGAATGGGCATATTCGAGAGGCTTTGGATAGGGTGACTAGGCGGAAAGATAGGTAACCATACAAACTTATTTGCCTGACTGCTAAACTGAATTCCTGGCTTTACGTGCTAACTCATACAAAAAACATATACTCAAATGGAGCATTTCTTGATACTTTTTCTATAAAGTACTACTGTCTTTAGGGAGAAAGGAAATCTTAGCATGGTATGAATGAGACATCTGAATAAGAAATCACAACATGGCTCAGATTCTGTACTATGGGCACTAACAACTCTACCTACTGAGGTCGGATCTGGACTAAATTTTCCCACAATGTTCAAGCCTTCTTAAATCTCCAAAATACATTTAGCCTCTTACACATCATCATGACATTCAAGACTATCTTCATTACTACAGCCTCGTGTAAAACTAGCATGCAACAATCTTTTCTTAACATGAAACATTTACTCTATCCCTCATAAGAAACTGCTTATCACTACATCATTTAATAAGGAGAGTTCACTTGAGGTTAAAACATGAGGACCTGAAGCATGAATGGACACTATACTGAACTTGAAACTTAACTGAGGCCTGAGAAATAGAATATCTACCTCATGGATTTATCAAGAGATCTAGACTGAGGATATACATGACATAAATCTGAATTTAACTAAAAATTAGGAGTATAACATAAGTCATGGAAACTGAGCACACTGTACAGCATAAGTACATGAGTCATGAGCTGCATGACCTGAGTTTAGAGTTTCTGTATTCATGGAACATGATTCGTAATACTGAGGAAACTAGAACTCTTTATACTAGAAACTATACACGTACATAATTTTCGATAATGTACACGAATAGAAACTATGATCATAGAGCTGACATGTAAGGTATGAGTAGATATCGTGATAGTTGAAGTGTAAACTTTCCACTGAGGTAAGGAAGGGTTGGGCATCACCCTCTCCTACTACTTCTCTATACATACTGACATTACTACTGAAATCTGAAAGTATGACTTGGTTACTTGTTCTACCATCCCCCCCTTAGCTTAAAGTTGTTATTCTAAGTCTGTGAACCCCTCAATAAACTCTAAAATGAACTAAAACCACTTTACTCTAGAGTCTGAGATATGACAATGCTCATAAACACTAAACTCATTCTAAAAGACTACTCCTAATAATGTAAGGTTCCCTGCTAGTACTTCCTTCTAATATATGATTTTTATCTTTCTATTGCCCCAACAATCATCATATAGCAACCTCAACATTGACTAACTTAGAATTCTCAACTTTTATTTCTACTAGCCTAATCTAGAGATTCAAACTTAAATCACCTGAAATTGAGGTACTACCCCTTCATTCAAGGACTAGTTCATAAGGAAACTAAAACGAAACAACTTTATTACTAAAATTAACTGAAGGGATTTTCTGAAATACTATAACCGAGCAATTCCTGTATACTCGTCTGGCTAGAATAGATTTTCCCACCAAGGTAAGCACTAAGAAAGGTTCTATTAAGATTTCTAGTCTGACTTAAAGTTGACTGATATGCAAGGAGTTACAAAAGATAGAGAAACTCCTGAACCTTATAAGGCATGAATATGTAAATGGAAGATCTATAATATACCAGTAGCCACATCAGGAGAACTTTCCTGATCTTATCTAGACTGAAGTGCATAAAGCCTGTTTGGGCGTTGCCCACTGGTGGCACTGGAAATGGCCCCCTGCTAGTTCGGGCGATTGGACTAAGCTAAAGGACGGTCGAACTGACCCTATTAGCAAAAATATTTTACCCTCTGAGCCATTACTCTACACTCCCACATCATGTGGCCTGGCTTACCACATCTGAAACATACGTCACTGTCAGCCCTACACACACCCTGATGATTTCTGCTACAATTCTGGTAAAGTGGGTGGGTAAGACCTCTTTTCATGGTAGCCTAAGACTTAGAATCTGACATGCTATCTCGATTGACATTTCTAAACTTTAGAATTAGAGTGATAGCTATAGAAGGATTTGGGGCTGAGAATTTCTGATGGAACTGGAAATGATTACCACCCTCTGACCTTGGCCTAAAACCACTTATTCTGACTCTCTTATTTTTCTATCTTTCTTCCCACGCTTCTCCCCCTTGACCTACTAGTACGAACCCTAAGACTAAATTGGACAATAGCCTGTAGGTTGTTCTGAAGAACTATTGAATTGGCTAAAGTGGTGAAAGCAGCTCTGAATTCTACATGGAAGATATACTCATTCAAGGGATCTGCCTAAATGGGTGGAGGGGGTAGCTGATTTCTAGTTCTCTTTTTGATAGTCTTTTTGGGAGGCATATTCTGTAAAAAAAAAAAAGGAGAGAACGAACTAGACCAAGAGTTTTACTTGAGCTCACGCTCACTCGCACGACATGAATACTAAAAGAAGGGAAACTTTTCTTAAAATATCTCATAGCCTCCTGTCCATAAGTGTACCGCGCTATACACCCATGTACAAGACTCTACTAGATGCGGCTTTCAGACTCCCTAGGACTCTGTTGAACCTTAGGCTCTGATAACAAGTTTGTAACAACTTGAGACTACCCCAGTTGTCACACGGTACTTACGATCCCGAAGGACCACAAGCTAACCCATGACTAATATCTATTGTAAACACTAAATAATAATACTAAAATAAATGCAGAATTTGACTGAATGGCCATAAGGTTCAAAATCTAAATACTGATAAATAATAACATCTGGTAAAAACATTTACAAACTAAACACTGTCTGAACTGGTCTAGTCTGAAAGCCTCTAATTGAACTGTCTGAATATAGAGTTAATGGGACAAATTCCCAACTAACTCATACTACTGAACTACTAATAAAATGAAATACTGAAATAAAAGAATATACTTGATAGATAAGGACTTACTACTAAATTTGCGGCTGCTGACTGGATCTGCCTAAGCGCGGTTGGGAATCTGAGTATCCAAACCTATGATATAAGACATCATAGTTTAAAGAAAGAGTATGTGTTAGTACATGGAATGTACTGGTATGCTAGATGAGGTATGGCTAAATGCAAGGGTTCATATGCATAAACAGTAACTGACTGAATGATATAGAGTAACTGAATATGAAAGTACATGGATAACTAAAACTACTGTAAATACTGAGTATGTAATACTGTGCATATATGTATACTATAACTGAGATTTTCTTAAGCTAAGTACGGAGTTCTAATAACTGAGTAACTGATATCTGAAGTTACTAATACTAAGTAACTGTGTCTGACAATCCTGATTCTGTAGAACTGAACTGAATTCTAAATTGAGACTGAAAATGAGATTGTGGGAGGTAATTATCTAACTGACATGCCCTAAATCTGAGTGGATAGGGGTCCAACCTGTGACCCCAATTAGAAGGGTGCTAATACCGTGCCACAGGTACTAATACTGGAAAACCAGGATGCCAAGCCTAACTGACGGGTGACACCTGGAAGGAGCCAAGACTAATCTAACGAGTGAACCCTGAGAGGTAGTCAAGCCTAGTCAGATGGGTGACTTTTCATCCTCTGGTGGCTATGTAGTTCTGTTGTACAAGGACTGCTACTAACGACTCTACCTCTCTGATGGGGAAGCCGTCATCCCTACACTCGGTCGGTGCTAAATCCTACTCCTAACTGAAAGACATTGAACTGAGTATACGGAACTGGACTAGACTGATACTGTATTTTCTGAGTTTTCCTAAATTCTATACTGACTAAGTTTTACTGAGTTCTGTAGCTGACTGAATTCTACTAATTGTGACATTACTGATACTATTCTGTAACTGACATTGGCTATAGACAAACAACTAGATTGTTGGGTATTAAATACCCCCAGGACTCAATAGCATAAAAAGAGAGACATAACATGATCATAAAGGCATAACAATACTTGTTTGCTAACGATGCACTCATTTAGATATTTTGTCAAACACTTGATATTCATGAACTTGTGCATGAATGGGATTACATAATGACATCTCATGCTTTCACTAGTCAATTCACATAAGCATTTCATCAAACACTTGTAGGGTATAAGCTTGTACATGATTGGGACCACATAATAACATGTCATTATTCCACTATTTACTTCACATAGGTAATTTAGCAAACACTTATGGAGCATATATTATTTACATGATAATGGACGACACTTGAACATCATGATACATTAATCAATTTATAAATTCAAGGGTTTATCAAGATAATCACATATTCATCACACATGCTATTCAATTTTCATGAAACTTGCAATAAAGTCATGGATTGAAACCCAGCTAATATCATGAACATGAATTCAATCTAATTCAAACTGGAAATCATGAATCTGAGATCTTGTATGTTTAAAATAGGTTCTTGGACTTCATGGGTGAAAGGAACCCATGAATGAACACCTAACATTCCTTAGAAGATTCTTTCTTGAAGGTTCTTGGAGGATTTCTTGAGGATTAACCTTGATTTCATGAACTAGGGTTTTTGCCTCTTTGAGATAGAATGTTTTAAATCTTGAGAAAAGTGAGTGAGTAATGATATAATAGGGTATTTCGGGAATATTTTTTTGTTTAAGGCTGATCTAGGTCATGGAAAAAGACCCTATTACCCTTGGAACATTTTTAATTTTCATCACTGAAAACCCGATTTCAGGCCATGGCGCGATGTGCCGATATCGCACCAAGCCACTGGAAAATGACAACTGGGAATGTAGCTGGTGGCGCGATGCGGTACAATCGCGTTGGCTCACTGGAAACTGACAAATGTGAAAATGAGCTTTGGCGCGATGCGTCGGTATCACAATACCTCACTGGAAACTAACACTTGTTATTTTGGCTTACTCCGCGGTGTGCTACTGACTGAATTCCAGTGTTTAATGATTGGAACTTAAAATAACCATAAATTCTTACCCGGTTATCGAATTTAGACAAATTTTTTATTATTGGAAGGCTGATTCAATTTCCTACGCAATGGCAGGCTCTAAACTGAAAAATACTTAGCATTTCAAAAATTTTATATAGAATAACTCATAGACTGAGAGTTAATTTAAGCTAGGAAAATATGGGGTATTACAAGAACTTTTACCGAAGCCACATCTTTCATTTGCAACCAGCAGACTTGTCGGTCCAAGATCTCCATCGGGTCGTCCTTATTAGACAAGAAATCCAAAACACCCACACTTTCGTATGGAACCACTAGGGAAGGATCACCCACGAACTTCCTCAACATTGACACGTGAAAGACCGGGTGAATAAAACCCAAACTCAAAAGCAATTCCAATTCATAAGCCACATTTCCCACTTTTTTCAAAATTACTTAAGGGCCTACATACGGGGACAGAGTTTTCCCTTTTCTCCAAACCACATCAATTCCATCATGGGAGACACCTTCAAGAACACCAAATTGCCAACTTCAAATTCCCACTCCTTTTGCCTAACGTTTGCATAAGACTTTTGGCAATTTCAGGTGGTTTTAAGCATATCTCGAATCGCCTTCACTTTCTTCATAGCCTGATAAAAAAAATCAGGACCAAACAATCCAGGCTCACCAAGATCAAACCACCCAATATAAGAACGACATCTCCTACCAAAAAAAACCTCAAACTGAGCCATCTTAATGCTAGAGTGGTATCTATTATTATATGCAAACTCAATGAAGGGAAAATAATCAACTCAACTACAACCAAAATAGATCACACTGGATCTGAGTATATTTTTCATTGTCTGAATAGTCCTCTCTATTTTTTCATCATTTTGAGGGTGAAAAGCAGTGCTAAGGTTCACCTTAGTTCCCAAACCTCTCAGAAAGGACTGCCAAAAATGCAAGGAGAACTGAGTACCATGATAAAAAAATAATAGAAACGGGCACACCATGCAACTTTATGAGTTCTTCAATGAACAACGTTGCATAATCCTCAGCAAAGTAATTAGTTTTAAGAGGTAGAAAATGGGCAGACCTAGTCATCCTATCCACAATAACCCAAATCAAATCAAACCAATGCCAAGACCGCGCAAGACCGGTAACAAATTCCATGTTAATCACCTCCCATTTCCACACGGGCAACTCAGTTTCTTGAAATAATCCACCTGGACTCAAGTGCTCCACCTTCACTTGTTGACACACCATACACTTGGCCATAAAATTGGCCATATCCCACTTCATGTTATTCAACCAATAGATCTCTTTCAAGTCATAATACATCTTCATAGAACTAGATGAACCGTGTACCTCGACACTTGACCCTTAGCTGAGATCCTCTCACGCAGTCTATCAACATCCTGAACACACAATTTATCTTGGTACCTTAGGATAACATCACCACCAATCTCAAAAGTTAGCACCTTCTGCTAAAAAATACTATGCTTGATCCACATCAATATGGGATCCAAAGCTTATTTCTTTTATACTTTAATGTCAAGAGATGATTTCACCACCTCTTGCATAATTATACTTTCATCCTCGAAGTCTAAGAGACGAACCCCAAGATTAGCCAAATAGTGAATATCCTTCACCAACTCTTTCTTCTTCTCAACTATATAAGATAAGATTTCTATAGACAAGATGCTAAGCGCATTAGCAACCACGTTATCTTTATTTGGGAGATAATGGAGAGTCATATCAAAGTCCTTGAGCAACTTAAGTCATCTTCTTTTTCTTTGAGTCAATTACTTCTAGGTAAACACATATTGAAAACTCTTATGGTCTGAGAAGATGTTAATATGAACCCCATATATGTAATGGAGCCAAATTTTCAAAGCAAAGACTACCGCTAACAACTCCATCTCATGAGTCAAATAGTTCTTCTCATGCACCTTCAGCTGCCTAGAAGCATATACAACCACCCTACTATATGGCATCAAGACACAACCCAATCCCACATGGGATGCATCATAATAAAAAACAAAACCTTTTGTTCCCTTGGGTAGAGTCAAAACCAAAGCCAAAGTCAGCTTATCCTTCAATTTCTAAAAACTATCCTCATAAGCATCAGACCAAAGAAACTTTACCTTTTTCTGAGTCAACCTAGTCAATGGGGCAGCAACCAAAGAGAAACTCTCCACAAACCTCTTATAATATCCGGCCAAGCCGAAGAAGCTTCGAATATCGGCTGGAGTCATGGCTCTAGGCCACTACTTAACCACTGCAACTTTTTATGCATCTACCATGATCCCCTCACTAGAAACAACATGACCAAAAAATGTAACGATATTCAACCAAAACTCACACTTAGAAAATTTAGCATACAAACGTTGATCTTTTAGGGTCTAAAACATAATATGGAAGTGATCGACATGATCCACCTCACTCTTCGAATATACCAAAATGTTATATGTAAACGCAGTCACAAATAAGTCTAAAAAGTAATAGAATACCAGATTCATAAGATCCATAAATATCGTTGGGGAATTCGTCAACCCAAAAGAAATGACCAAGAAATCAAAATATACTTACCGGGTATGGAAAGTAGTCTTAGGTATATCCTCCTTCCTAATATTTAACTGATGATAACCCGGCCGAAGGTCAATCTTGGAGAAAGACTTATCACCTTAAAGCTGGTTAAATAGATCATTAATCCTCAAAAGGGGGTACTTATTCTTTACAGTGACCTTATTCAAATGACGATAATCTATACATATTCAAAGGGACCCATCTTTTTGAATCACAAAAAGAATGGGAGAACCCCATGGAGACATACTAGGGTGGATAAAGCCCTTATAAAGAAGATCTTTCAACTGCTTCTTAAGCTTCTATAACTCGACTGGAGCCATTCTATAGGGAGGGATAAAAATAGGATGAGTATCCGAAAGATGATCAATCTAAAAATTAGTTTCCCTATGTGGAGGAACACCAGGAAGGTCATCGAGGAAAACCTTAGGAAATTCATTAACCACAGGAATAAACTATAGTAAAGGACCCTCTGAGTTAGAATCTTTAATCTGGACAAATGATAAAGATACCCCTTGGAAATCAAATTCTTGGGCTCTAAGATATGAAATGAATCTTTCCTTATGCACTAGGGAACTCTTTTCCTACTCAATCACCGGCTCATTCAAAAATTAAAAACTGATATTTTGGGTTTTACAATTAAGAGATACATAGCACGAGTGCAACTAATCCATCCCAAGCATTACATCAAAGTCTAACATATCCAACTCAATATGATCCATCTAGGTTTCCCAACCACAAACCGATACCGCACAACCCCTATAGACCCTTCTAGCCACAATAAAGTCAGCCACCAGGGTAGACACTAAGAAAGGATCAGGAATACACTCACGACCTCATATGTAAAATCTTCTCTATCTCATCTATGAACTCTTGAGGATCTTCCTCAACCTTAGAGCAAGTAAAGGTTAGAGGATTGAGCATCATAAATTGCCCAACTCTAGTAAACTCAAAAGACTCACACGTCCTTAGGATTTAACCAACTGGGTCAACAAATGAATGGAATGGTGAAACTTAGGTTAATAATATCTCCTAGAGGTAACTAAATAGGGATGCCACAGCAGAAAAAGGATCAGTAGGGATCAGTGGAACTCAACGGGGGCAATCAGAAGTAGAAACCCTAGACCGGGTCTGAACTCCATGAGTAGGACAAGTTTTTCCCACATTGTTCTCAAGTGGCATAGAGCAGTTTCAATGAGCATCGGATCTTTTGGAAGGCATGATCTAAAAATTGAACAAACAGGAATTAGAGGAGATTTCAACACCTTAGACCCTACAACCTAAAAGTAGATCACAAGAAAAAAAAAACATTCCTAAATGCCTTGTAGCCTCACTCTTATAAGTATAGTGCGCAAATCACCTATAAAGGAGACTCTACTTGACACAATTTCATGGACACCTAAAGACACCAAACCTATGTTCTGATAACAACTTTGTCATGACCCAAAGTAGGGCTTAGTCGTGATGGGCAACCCAAGTCCGACAAGGACCGGGGACCACCTCCCTTTACCTAGCTAAACAAATAATCATACACTAGCAATGACAGGATTTTAAACATATAACAAGATAGCAGGCTTAACAACTTAAAGATATTCAAGGTTTGTAAAAGTCCACAGTAATATCCGCAAAGCATCTACTAATCTGAAAAATAATCTAGGTCGGGACATGCCTCCAAATCTTACAATAACAATGTTAATATAAATACTTATATTCTAGTTTATAGAAGAAGACCAGTGGAATGATCAAGTCTTTCAGAGAATACAAGATCACTACTTCACCATAAGCGACCGATGAAACGAGCCAATCCACCTAACACAGCATAGGAACAGTAAAAGTATATTTGATGCCTGCATAACTTGGGGATACAACATTTGGATACTGTTAGTAGGTTATGCACTAGCATGTAACTGATGGATAGGGGTAAAATAATTCCATGATCTATAATTCAAAACTTATTCAAAGCCAACGCAAATAATCATATAAATATAAAAACATCACGTGCTGGGAAAAGTGGATAAGGCTTAGCATAAGGTAAAATCTTTATCTTGGATAATATAGCTCAACCATCTTAAGCTAGCATACTCAAGATTTATGGGTTTAGATCCCCCTACTGAAAGGGCCCCAGTGCGTGTTAGCCACACGCACCAGAGGTATCAAGGAAGACCAGGGATACCCTGAACCCACATCAATCCAAGATACAATTATATCAATAGTGTGAGCTGTACATACAATCATCAAGACCAAATCTCACATCCATGATCATAAGTTCCAGTATAAGCCATCCAAGACCCACATCTTCATGGTTTAGCTACATAACCCCCATTAAACCCAAATTAAAACAAGTTGCACATAACCCATTTAATCAACAGAGGATTCAACTGTTAAGGCTCACCGTGGGTATTGTCATATCCTTACACTTGCAAGTTTAACTCTATGTTGTAACATACATATTTACTTGGGGAAATACCTCGATCCCCTTTGTTCATTAAATCCAATCATAGCCAGCAAGGCTCTCAAAATCCATGGTCATTGTATAATCATTAATGCAATATGATAAAATAGGTGAGAAAGACAAACAAAGGGATAATTTCACAATTTAAAGCCATTTACACAAGCGGGTTGAGCGAACAAAATAATTAAAAACCTATTCCAATTTCAAAATACCAATATGGGGTAAACCATGACCCCTTATTTTATTCACAGCATCCATGCACCCCACAAGTTCAAAACCATTAATAAAGCATAAGAAATGCATGATAAATCATGGGAAAGAAATTTAAGAATCAACTAAGTCAAAACCCTCACCCATAACAAAACTTACATTCAAATCCATACAATTTAAACTATGTAAAACACATGTTTTTTGTCAATTTAGAATTGGGGTAAAGTATCATGCCTGAAATATCATGAGAAATGAAGAGGATGCCCTTAATTACAAGACTAAAAATTGATGCCCAGTTGCTACGAGTGACCTCACGGCTCATAGAGTCTCCTTACAACAAGATTTGTCTAGTCCTAATCTAGATAGTGTCCAGGGTCACCCTATAATGGTTTTGTTACGAGTCACACCATAAGGCTCGTATCTAGTCCTTATGACTCGTAACATGTAAGTCGCAGTCACAATAGGATTTTTAGGTTAGTTTATTGGTTTCCCCATGATTCACACCCTACGACTCATTATGAGACACTACGACTAGTAGGGTTCATGTCATAGACAAGACAAAAACTCTAGGCCAACATACTATCCTGGCTACGATTGGTTCTCTAAGAATTGCAATGGCACGCTGTGACCCACAGGGTGAGTCGTTGTGAGGACAGTAAGCTCAAAGATCAAGAAGTTTTCAAGGACCAAAAAACCTAACGTGTTACATTCCCCCCTCCCCCTCGAGATTATTCATCCCTGGATGATGAAACAAGGTATTCCTAAGCACGATTTAACATGGAAGCACACCCATTCTTACCTTTAACAAAGACAAAAAACAAAGATATCAAGGAAATCACAATTCTCTTTAACAATGGCAGAAAACAAATATGTTAAGAATAACACATACCTGAAGCACTATTATTCGAAAGGGAGAATAGGAATGGATACTTGGACTTCATGTCCTCTTCAGCTTCCCAAGTGGCCTCTTCAACCTTTTGGTTCCTCCATAGAACTTTTATCAAAGCCACATCCATCATTTGTAGTCAACGGACTTACTGATCCAAGATCTCCATCGGGTCTTCCTCCTAAGACAAGGAATCTAAAATACCCATGATTTCTAATGGAAACACTAGGGTAGGATCACCCACACACTTTCTCAATATTAAAACGTGAAAGACCAGGTGAATAAAACCCAAACTCGAAGGCAATTCTAATTCATAAGCGACATTTCCCACTTTCTTCAAAATTAAATAAGGGCCTATATAGTGGTGATGGAGTTTTCCCTTCTTTCTAAACTACATCAATCCCATCATGGGAGATACCTTCAAGAACACCAATTCGCCAACTTCAAAGTCCCACTCCCTTCGTCTCACATTCGCATAGGACTTTTGGTAATTTTGGGTAGTCTTAAGCATATCTTAAATCACCTTTACCTTCTTCATAGCCTGATAAAAAAAATAGGACCAAATAATCCAAGCTCACCAAGCTCAAACCACCCAATAGGAGAACGATATATCCTACCATACAAAGCCTCAAATGGAGACCTCCTAATGCTAAAGTGGTAGCTATTATTATATGCAAAATCAACGAGGGGAAAATAATCAACTCAACTATAATAAAAATCGATCACACAGGATCTAAGCATAACTTCAAATGTCTGAATTGTCATCTCCATTTGTCCTTCCATCTGAGAGTGGAAAGAGGTGCTAAGGTTCACCTTAGTCCCCAAACCTCTTGAAAAAGAATGGCAAAAGTGCAAGGAGAATTGAGTATCGTAATAAAATATACTAGAAACGGGCATACCATGCAACTTTATGATTTCCTAAATGAAAACTTTGCATAATCCTAAGAAAAGTAATTAGTTCTCAGAGTTAGAAAATGGGTGGACCTAGTCATACTATCTACAATGACCCAAATCAAATCAATTGATGGCAAGACTGGGGAAGACCAGTAACAAATTTCATATTAATAATTTACCACTTCCACATGGGCAACTCAATTTCTTGAAATAATCCACCAGGACTCAAGTGCTCTACCTTCACTTGTTGACACATCATATACTTGGCCATAAAATTATCCACATCCCGCTTCATTTTATTCCACCAATGAATTTCTTTCAAGTCGTGGTACATCATCATAGAACTATGATGAACCATATACCTCAAATCTTGAGCCTCAGCCAAGATCCTATCATGCAGCCCATCAACATTGGGAACACATAATCTATCTTGGTACCTCAGGATACCATCACCACCAATCTCCAAAGCTATCACCTTCTACTGACCAATATCATCCTTGATCTGCATTAATATAGGATCCAAAACCTATTTCTTTTTTACTTCAACACTAAGAGATGACTTCACCACCTCTTGCATAATTACACTTTGGTCCTCAAAGTCTAAGAGATGAACCCTATGATTAGAAAAATAGTGAATATCCTTCACTAACTCTCACTTCTTCTTATCTACATAATATAAGCTTTCTATAGACAAGCTACTAAGAACATTAGCAAACTTCACTTGGGTAAATAATGGAGAGTGATATCATAGTCCTTAAGCAACTTAAGCCAACTCCTTTTCCTGTGATTCAACTTTTTTTGGGTGAACACATATTGAAAAATCTTATGGTCTTAGAAGATGTCAACATGAACATGCAATGGCACTAAATTTTCAAAGACTAGACTACCACCAACAACTCCAAGTCATGAGTCAGATGGTTCTTCTCATGCACCTTCAGCTTCCTAGAAGCATATACAACCATCCTACCATGTTAAATCAAGACACAACCCAGTCCCACATGGGACATATCACAATGAACAACAAAACCTTCAATACCCATGGGTAGAGTCAAAACCATAGCCAAAGTCAACTTATCCTTCAACTTCTCAAAACTACCCTCACAATTATCAGACAAAAAAAACTTCACCTTTTTTCTAAGTCAACCTAGTCAATAGGACAGTAACTGTAGAAAAACTCTCCATAAACCTCCTATAATATCTGGCCAAGCCAAAGAAGCTCTAAATGGCGGTAGGAGTCATGGGTTTAGGCCACTTCATAACCATCATAACTTTTCGCAGATCCACCATGATCCCCTTACTAGAAACAACATGACCCAAAAAAGTAATGGCATTTAATTAGAACTCACACATAGAAAATTTAGCATACAAACGCTGGTTTTTTAAGGGTCTGACACACAATATGGAGGTGATTGACATGATTCACCTTATTCTTTGAATATACAAAAATGTCATCTATAAACACAATTACAAACAAGTCCAGAAAATAATAGAATACCTGATTCATAAGACCCTTAAATGTCATCGGGACATTGGTCAACCCAAAATACATGACCAAGAACTCAAAATATACTTACCAAGTATGGAAGATAGTCTTATGGATATCCTCCTCCCTAATATTTAACTGATGATAAACCTATCAAAGGTGAATCATAGAGAAAGACTTAGCACCCTGAAGCTGGTTAAATAGATCATCAATCCTCAAAAGAGGGTACTTATTCATCCCAGTCACCTTATTCAACTGGCGATAATCTATTCACATTTGAAGGGACCCATCCTTCTTTCACACAAAAAGAATGGGAGCACCCCATGAGACACACTAGGGTCGATAAAAAACTTATAATAAAGATCTTTAAACTGCTTCTTAACCTTTTTTAACTCATCTGGAGCCATTTTATAGGGAGAGATAGAAATAGAATGAGTGTCCAAAAAAAGATCAATCCTAAAATTGATTTTCTTATCAAGAGAAACACCAGAAAGGTCATCGAGGAAAATCTTAGGAAATTTTTTAACCACGGGAATAGACTGTAATGAAGGACCCTCCGGGTTAGAATCTTTAATCCTGGCCAAATGATAAAGACACCCCTTGGAAATTAATTTTTTGGGCTCTAAGATTTGAAATAAATCTTTCCTTAAGCACTAGGTGACAATGCCCAAGCGCACACGCAAGTGTACATGGTCTACCAAGTAATATAGTCGTCTTTAAGAAAGCTGAATTATCGATCCCACAGAGACTTGATTCAATAATTATTTTATTTGAGTTCACAATTTAGATTCAATGGATGCGATAGTAAGCAAATATAGAGTTTGGAAACTGTAAATTAAAACTAAACAATGAGGAAAGTAAAGGTCTTGAGAAAATCTATAAGAGAAAACCTAGGGTTGAAGCACTCTAAACAATCATATTATGCTTTTGGATTTCATTTGTTAACTTGCTTATCTTGGTTGTTTATTCGTAGAGTTAATTGCATGATTACGGTTTTCCAACCTCTATTCTTTTACCTAAGTTGAACCTTATCGTTGAGCGGAAATGTAATAGTTAACTTAAGCTCTTAACAAATATCATCCTACGTATGAAGAAAGTAAGGTATCTAAGTACATCCCTATCCTAGATACTAATTCAAGTTTCTTATTTTATAAAGAATCAAGAACCATACTCTGCTTATTCTTATGTTGTATCACCCTATTCCCTCTCTCGAGTTCACAAGGTTGACAATGGATATATTCTAAGGGTCATGAATCCTTAAAATAGTTAAAATGAGAATAAACAAACAACCAATATTGATAAGCAAAGAAAACAAACTTAATTCATAGCAATAATAATCATGTTCTTGGCTTCAACCCCAGAGAGAGGGTTTTTAGCCACTCATAGTCATAATCAACATCCAAATAATTGTATGAATGATTAAAACCATAAATAAATCTAAATTAAAGAAATAAAAGCCTAAAAAGAAGTTTTGGTAGGCTCCAATGTTGTTCCAAGCGATCTAGGGGTTCCAAGATTCATAAAACGTGATTTAACACGTTATATTTATAGTAAACAAGTCATAAATCGACTAGGATTGGGTTTCCATGTTATTAACCTTCAGCTGGGATGTTTTTATTCCACTTTTGATGGCCATCGTAACACGGTGACATGCCAATCAACAATTGTCAATTTCCAGAATCTCACTACGATTTCATTGCGTTGCTGAGCCTCCTCAAACTCCACCAAATACTACATGCGCCTCTTGGTCACAAAATTGGGATTCTTATGAATACATTTATGTTTAGAACGCTTCTATTGGACATTTTTACAGGTTACATACACCCCATATATTTTGGGTATCCAAATTGCGTCCAGCTTGTGTCTTGTGCTTTCGTGGTCATTTCCGAGCCTTTATAAGTTGTTTCCACTTGATTTGAAGCTTGTATATCCTTCATATATCATCATAATACATTAAAAATCATCCTATAGTTTTAAAAACAACAAATTAGAGCTTAAAACAATACAACATCCTTAACGGTGAACTAGAAACACGAGCTAAGCGTAGGCTAAATTTATATTGAGCTTAAGCTTATTGTTTTGACCCTTGTCTTGATCCAATTGACCCTTGAACATTATAAATAAGTTGTTTCACATATAAATACATAATAAAAACCTTAGTAACTCATTAAAACACATTAGTACCCAACACAATAGACTAGAAAAATACCTAGCTCAAGCTAGTTACGCTAATTTTTCTCGATTGAACTCTAAATGCTCAAATTGAATCAAAACTCATGTGAAACCAGCATTAAACATTTTGAACAGATACTTGGACCCATAAATGCTCATTTATATCATTATCAACATACATATCATAAGAATCATCCTCAAAACAAGGATAAAAAGGCTAGGATAGTAATGTTAGGAAGCATAAAAACACCCAACATCACTAGGGAACTCCCTTCCCACTCAATCACCGACTCATTTGGGAATTGAAAACTAAACTTTTGGGTTTTACAATTGAGTGATGAATAGAATGAGTAAAAATAATCCATCCCAAGGATCACATTAAAGTCTAACATATCTAACTCAAGCCGATCCACCTAGGTCTCCCTACCACAAACTGATACCAAAAAACCCCTATAGACCCTTCTAGCCACAATAGAGTTAGCAACTAGGGTAGATACTAAGAAAGGATCAAGAATACACTCAGGACCAAAACCAAAATGAATATCCACATATGGGGTCCTATAAGAAAAGGTGGACCCAGGTTCAAGTAGACAACCTACATTGAGAGAGTAAAGTTTTAGTGTAGTAGTAAAACCATCAGAAGACACCTCAGAATCTTAATAGGTGGCAAAATCTTACAGACGATTCCGAACAGTGCCAGAGTCAGAAGTAGCATTCTTTCATGCAGGAGCTAAAGAAGTGAAAATCACCTTAAGGATAATTCCCCTGATTATGGCCAGGCTAGCAATATCTAAAACACTTATTCCTGCTCTTATCACAAAAACCATGGTGAAACTATACATATAATATTCAAGGAGGATGAGATGGAGCTGATAGGTCCCCAAAGGCTTGACATTGGGCAAATACTTCCTTAAATCTATTGTTGCATTGAAAATGGTGATCACCGAACGACAAAGGCTATGGAGCAGTAGCTATTGAATATGAACTAGAATTCCTCCACTTTTTCTTAGACCACTGTCTACCATACTTCCTATTATTCTACTAACCTCCATTCTACTTAGAGTATTGGGATCTCTTACTTTGCCTCTCCCCAATCTCAACTTGATTCTTCTTCACATCTTAAACCTACTATATATACACCACAAGACTTGAGATGTCTATTTTACTAGTTAGCAAGGTGGCCTTGCACTCCAGCACCAAGTCTCAAGACAAACCCAAAGCAAAATTCCTCATATTTGCTATCATACTATATACTAGCTCAAGTGCATAGCGATAAAACTGATGAAAATTAAGGGCATACTCTTTTAAAGTCATCTATTAGAAAATCCTTAGCTTTTACCACCCTCAAATCCTAAGGAAAGAAGCCATAAAAAAAGGTACCCAAAAAATCATCCCACAAAGCGGACTCAGTACCATTACGCCTAGGTTGATCCCATTTGACATACCACTAGTATGCCATATCCTTTAACTGATAAGAAACAAACTCCACAACCTCTACATCAGTAGCATACATCATATGAAAAGTCTTCTCTATCTTATCTATGAACCCCTGAGGATATTCCTCAATGTTAGAGATAGTAAAGGTCAAAGGATTGAGCCTCATAAACTACCCAACTCTAGTGTCCTCAGAAGAACTCACACGTGGCTGGGATGTCACCAATTGGGTCAATAAATGCATGGAACATCAGAACTCAACATTAATAATATCTCTTGGAGGTAACTGAATAGGGATACCATAGAAAAAAAAGGATCACTGGGGATCTGTTGAACTCCATGAGTGCAATCAAAAGTAGCAACCCTAGACTGGGTCTAAACTCTATGAGTATGACAATTTTCATCCATATTGTCCTCAAGTGGCATAAAGGAGTTTCCGCGAGCATCAGATCTTTGGGAAGGCAAGATCTAAAAAGCAAACAAATGGGAATTAGTGTAGATTTCAACACCCTAGACCCTACCACCTAAAAGTAGATCACATGAAAGGAAAACCTTCCTGAATGCTTTATAACCTCTCTCTTATAAGTGTGGTGCACAACACACCCAGAGACTAGGCTTGACATAGTTTTATGGACACCCAAGACACCAAACCTATTCTCTGATACTAATTTTTTCATAACCCAAACCAAGGCTTAGCCGTGACGGGCATTCCAAGTCCAATAAGGACTGGGGACCACCCTTTTACCTAGCTAAACAAATAATAATACACTAGCAATCACAAAATTCCAAACATATACCAAGATAGCATGCTTACCAACTTATAGATATTTATGCTTTGTCCAAGTCCACAGTAATATCTATAAATTCTCTACTAATCTAAAAAACAATCTAGGTCGAGACCGAACCCCAACTCTGATAATGAAAATGTTAGTATGAACTCTTTAATTTTAGTTTATAGAAGGAGATCGATGGAATGATCAAGTCTTTTAGAGAAAAGAATCTCACCACTTCACCGTAAGTGAATGACGAACCAAGCTAAAGAAGGTGTAATCTTCTTTCCTTTAGTTATGAAGGTCATCCAGTCACCACTAATCTTATTGTCCAGTGAGATTTTCTGATTGATTGTGTTTCCATGTTTATAACCTCTTTCATAGTTAGATGATTCTTTATGAGATACCTTCTATCATTAGAGATTTAGATAGATACTCTTTGCCTTGTGTCCATCAGTGGAGATCCTTAAATATCCTGCAGATTTTCAATTATTAGTTTGTCATTATTAAAACATAAAATTAGGAGGCTAACAATCTCCCCCTTTTTGATAATGACGAACATTAAACATCAGTTAACTTTCTTATTAAAATAGTCAGTTGGCTCTCCCTGTCTTCCTATCTTGGCAGATATATTTGACTTTTTTGTTGTGGTAGTCGACTAGCTTACCCTGTCTTGTTGACTGATGTCTTCTCCCACTTTTGACATAATAACAAAAAATTGAAATAGATAGAAAAAAATAGAGCAGCGAATACAGGATATGCAAAACTATAGTTATGAGTTGTAACAGAAAATGTTGGAACAAGAGTGTAAAATATGTTTATACAATCTAGAGTATGAGAAGGGACAGACTCCCTTTTGAATATGAGATAAAAGTTTAGTGGTTGGCTAGGAAATAGGTGAGAGTTTTATGTATGTTGGAGCAAAAGTGGTTATAGGATTTCTGAACACTTTTGGTGAAGTTGTAGTATGAGTTATAGGCAAAGATGAAGATCACTGGAGGAGAAGGAAGTCTCAGATTTGATGGAGTCAACTTGGGAGAACATTCTAGTATACAACTTTACTCCCTTATGTTTGAACCTATCGAGGGAAAGCCGTACTTTACCTATGTCGGCACTAGTTTCCTTGGTCAGCTTTATTAGCTTGGCAGTCGACTCCTAGATGCTGGCTATATTTGCCTAAATAGTGATGAGCCTACCTTTGAGTTATTCAATTTACTTATCTACATAGAACACAAGGTTAGTCACCGACTTACTTACCTTGGGTTTATCAGGTTGGTTTTTGGTATAATACTCTTTACACCATTCATTTTCAATTAAAACATAGCCTATGCTTGTAAACATCTTTGATTCATAAGTGGCAGAGACTTCTACCACTGGATAGGCTGAGAGATTAATTCCATCATGAAGAAGAATTCGAGTAATGAGAAATCCATAGGCAAGCTGGCTGAGGCATGAAAGTCGACAACACTTTTGATCATGTATTCGTGGATCTAGGTACTCCAGTTGATTTTGTATTTCTTAATTAAGCAATCGAGCACAAACACATCTCTGAATGGCACATTACTAAGAGATCCTTTCTAGGAATCAACGTGGTTTCAATGATGTGGGCTAAAATTCTATTTCTGAAGCTGAGAAATAGAGGGTCAAAAGAGGGACCATTTGAGTTGAGATCTGAGATAGCATTCTTTGCTTCATCAAAAATAACTTCAAAATTCTTTGTCCCTATGTTGTTCGTGAATGGAATAATTCCTGAGAACTTGGTATCAAACATTTTCTCGAACAAAAAGTCATTGAGAATAACACGAGTTCCGAGAACCAAGGTTTCTAATCCGTCGATGTCTAGGGACAAGAAAAGATTGGCATAGAACATGTGGATGGGATCTTCAAATAACTCCAAAACATATAAGTGAAACATCATCGACAAATCTTGGGCTTTGAAAAAGTGGCTGATATTATAGTGGGATTTCTTTAGGTGAGAGAGATTGATGACTCGACCACATACAATAGAGCGATTTTTGAATGTGATATACTTTTCTTTATGAGTGAAATTCAAGAATTTGTGCATTTTATCTAGAGGAAGAGATTCCAAATAAAAGGATCATCATTTGTTGAAGGAAGGAATAGGGCTTGAAGTAATTTATTTTTTGGAGATAGTTGACTAGAGTGAATGAGGAGGTTGAATCTGAGAATACAAAAAGAAGGACTGGGTCAAAGTTATTAGAAATTTGGTTTGGAGAAGATTTGGTTAGATTAGACATTGATTGAGTTCTAGTCATGGTAGAGGAGAATAGATATGGATGAGTATAAAAGAAGTGAGAAAAAAGATGAAGCGATGGAGTTGAATGAGGGGTACCGTGGACTTGGGTTATGTTTGAAGTTGAAAAGGCAGAGGGGAATTGGGAAGTGAGAAGACATAGAGATGGTAATGATGATGGAAGAGAAAAAGGTGGCGTTAAAAAGGGAGGATTTGATGAGGAAGGACGGGGGTCAGAAAATATCCAAGGATTTTGTACCAAAAATAAAGGTTTTTGAAATACTTAATTTTTTGGTTAAAAGATGACCAGAAGATAGGAACAAGTAAAAGAGAATTTTTGTCCAACAATAAAATTCATAATTCATTAATATTGAGAATACCAAGTCTTTTTCTAAGGCAATAAAATCTTTCTTCCTATAGGGGTTTAATAAAATTATCTGCCAGTTGATTTTTTGAGTCAACAAATTTTAATGAAAAAATGTCATTTTCTACATGATCCCAAATAAAATAATCCTTAATATCAATATTCATGGCCCTAGAATGATGCACAGTATATTTTGATAGAGTAATAGCACTAGTGTTATCATACATTATGGGAACAGATTCAAAAGAAAAATTAAAATCAAGTAGTTGATGCATAATCCATAAAATTTGAGTGCCATAACTTCCAGCAGCTATGTATTTGGATTTAGTTGTTGAAAAAGCAACTGGTTTTTTCTTATTACTGTGCCATAAGATTAGGGTATCACTAATAATTTGACACATTCCACTAGTTCTTTTTTCATTACTTTTATAGCTTTCAAAGTCAGCATCTGAATAGCCAATTAAATCGAAGTGGGAAGAGACAGGGTACAATCGTCTAACATCTTAAGTTCCTATGAGGTATCGAATGATCTTTTTGACGACAGTCAAATAAGACTCTTTGGGAGTCGATTGAAACCTGGCACACTTACATATGCTGGAGATGATGTCTGGTCCATTGACGGTCAAATAGAGAAGTAATCCAATCATTCCCCTGTACATCTTTTCATCATCATCTTTTCCAGTCGATTCTAAATCAAGGCTTGTGGATGGACTCATTAGAGTTTGGTAGGCCTTTCCTTTTTCCATACCAAACTTTTTTATAAGCTCCTACGTGTACTTAGCTTGAATGATGAAGGTACCTTTGGGAGTTTATTTGATTTGTAATCCCAAAATGAATGTGAGCTCTCCCATTCGTCTCATTTCAAATTCTCCTTTTATCAATTTAGCAAAATTCTCACACAGAGAGATGTTAGAGCTACCAAAAATAATATCATCAACATAAATTTGCATAATAAGAAGATTGAATCAAGCTTCTGTATAAATAGAGTTGTATCAATTTTACCTCTTTAAAAATTGTTATTTAGTAAGAAAGTACTCAATCACTCATACCAAGACTTTGGAGCTTGTTTGAGACCATAGAGTATTTTTGACAATTTGAAAACATGATTTGGATAAGATGAATTTTCAAACTCCGGGGGTTGTTTTACAAAAACTTCCTCATGAATAAAACCATTTAAGAAGGTGCTTTTGACGACCATTTGATATAACTTAAAACATTTGAAAGCAGCAAAAGCTAACAAAATTGAATTTATTCTAACCTTGCCACAGGAGCAAAAGTTTCATCATAAGCAATTCCTTCTTGTTGGGAATAGCCTTGAACTATTAGTTTGGCTTTGTTTTTGACAACCTTACTTTCTTCATTTAATTTGTTTTTGTAGACCCATCTAGTTCCAATTACTGAGCAATTCCTGGGCCTTTCAACCAGAGTCTAAAATGATTTCTTTTAAACTGGTTTAATTTTTCCTTCATTGCTTCAACCCATGATTTATATTTGAGGGCCTCATTTGTCTTCTTTGGTTCAGTTTGAGAAACAAGGGCAACATACGCTTGTTTTTTGAATAATACTCTTGTTTTCATCCTATCATCTGGATTTCTGATGATAAATTCATTTGGGTTTCCAGTATTATGTTTCTATTCTCTTGGAATACTCGGTTTGAGTTTTTATACTGTAGGAGTCAGGTTTGGAGTGGGTGTAGTCGACTTGTCTAGTGATGGATTAAAGGTTGTGCTAGCATTAACTCCAGATTATAGATCACTCACCTGTTCTTCATCAAAACTTAAACTCATAGGAGGGCGATTAGATTCATCAAATACAATATGGATAGATTCTTCAACACATAAGGTTCTTTTATTGTAAGACCTGTACGTACGAATTATGGGAGAATACCCAAGGAAAATACCTTCGTCACTTCATGGATCAAATTTTCCCAAGTTATTCTTGCCATTGTTATGGATAAAGCATTTTCATCCAAAAGGATGAAAGTATCTAATGTTGGGCTTCTTTCCTATCCAAAGTTTATAAGGCATCTTCTTTAGAATAGGTCTAATTAGGTATCTACTGATGACGTAACATGTTGTGCTTACTGCTTCTTCCCAAAAGTGATCTGGAAGATTATTTTATATCAGCGTGGTCCTGGCAGTCTCTTGGAGAGACTTATTCTTTTGCTCCACCATGTTATTTTGCAATGAGACCAAGGTGATGAGAAGTTCTGAGAGTATTCATTTTGAGAACAGTATTCCTCAAATGCCTTGTTTTCAAATTCTCTTCCGTGATTATTGTGAATATTGGTGATGAAGTGTCTAGCTTTTCCTTGTACTTTTCTATAAACGATCTCAAAGTTTGTGAAGGCCTCTTGTTTATAAGAAAGAAACATCACCCAAGTAAGACATGATTAATCATTAACTATAATAAAATGATATTTTTTTCCACCAATACTTGTTGTCTTGGTGGGGTCAATTAGATCCATGTGTATTGTTTGAAGAGGTTTAGTAGTAGAGACAATGTCTTTGACCTTGATGATGTCTGAGTTTAATTACCCAATTGGCAGACATCACAGATATGATCCTTTTTAAACTTGAGCTTTGGTAGACCTTTCGCCAATTCTAGTATGGACAATTTCTCAATGATATGCATACTAGCATGCCCAAGCTTTCTATGCCACAACAAAATATCATTGATTTTCTGATTGGTTCTATTTCTATGTTCAGCACCTCTTTCATAGTTGAATGATCCTTTGAGAGATACCTTCCATCATTAGAGATTTAGATGGATACTTCTTGCCTTGTGTCCATCAGTGGAGATTCTTAAATATCCTATAGATTTCCAATCATTAGTTTGTCATTATTAAAACATAACGCTCAACTTACACTTCAATTTAGTGCAAGACGGTCGTCGTCAATATATTTAACAAACTTTACAGTCGGGGTCGACTCCATAGGAAACAATGTGAGTGGCGATTAATCCAGTTTGAAACTAAAGCTATAAGTTAAATTCAAAAAACTGGCACGAAAAGATAAAATGGGGGGTTTTGACTATAACAAATAATTATTGGTCACTTTGGTTTCTGTGTTTGTAATCAAGAGTTTATGAGAAACCAGAATTATGTTCACTAGGGGTTTTGGTACTTGAAAAATGCTACTAGTGGTTCAAGATTCTCACGGTAGGTAGGAAAACAAGTTATCTTTATCGACGTTATGCTTAAATGTCTCTCGACCTACTTAAGCATTTGATTACCTAATTCTCTTGGACGTAGGGAATTTATATTCACTGCCCAGATTTTACCTCAGGTTAACCGACCTTGTTACAACGTTGAATATTAAACGGAGTATTTCCAAGTCCCTGTTGATAATTTACTTCCCACTATATTTGATTTCTTTCTCAAGCAATCGAAAGCAGGTGTTATCTATTGTTTGTAGCCAACAGACATTAATTAAAACCTTAGAATTATCAAGAAATCCTACCACCTTCTGAGTCTTGAACACTTAGCACCTTATCAAGACATAACCCTAGATCCCATAATTCACGTTAAAGGAATTTAGCAACTCATAATGCTAAAATCAAAACAACAAGTTGTATTCATGCTTTGAAAGTTAAACTTACCACAAGAAGAATAATAACTAGTGAATCGCAGATTAGATCACAAAGGAAAAATCCCAGAATAATGATAATAATCTCTTCAAAGTATTTTCTTTTACAAGCCAAGAAATTAGAGAGAAAATATCAAAAGTATATAAAAACTCAATGTGCCGACCTCTCTAATAAAACCCTAAACAAGACTTTAAATAGTTCACCCTAAATAAGGAAACAAGCTAATAAAATTTCAGAAATCCCTCGAATTAGTTGACGATATTTGTGATAGCCTATCAGGAGGCTGACAACTTATCACAAATATCGTCAACTACTTCTTCAATTTTGACTCTTCCTGCTTAAGGCTATCGACAATCTTGATGACTTACCAGCTTCTTGACAACCTATCAAAAAATTTTATCAAGGCTCTGCTTCATTTCTCTTGTGCTGCCTTAGGCAGAGAACATTATTGAGAGCTTATCAGACCCTTTATGACCTATCACAAAATGTCGTCACAGCTTTCAACTTAGGTCAATTCTTTATCTACTGCTGGCGATGAAGTTGATAGCATATGACGGGGCTGACGACATATCAAAAATGTCGTCAGCCACCCATTCTTGTTGGTTCTCTATCATATCAGCTTCTACTACAAAATCAAACATAAAACAATCAAAAACGATAAAAGTTGCTTAAGACTTTGCAATTATTCTTAGTGAAAAGCTTTAAATGTGTTAGCATCTGCTCACACATCAACACCCTCAACTTAAAACAATTGTTTTTCCTCAAGTAACTAAACACAACATTACGATGTATAACCAAAAGACACATAAGATACCTATGATAGTTAATCATCAATTTTAGTTCAAAACACATTACCCTCTTCATTTTTAATAACTTTAAACCCATCTGTGCATATCCAGGAAGATCAATAATGTGACAGAAAGGAATCAAGATATGACATCAACTTAGAAACAACAACCATTCCGATATACAAATTACACTACCCAAACAAGTAGGAAACTACCAATGCAACTGATGTGCCCTTACAACAAAGAAGTCCCTCCTCACTCATATATGAAATCAAGCATGTAAATGCAGGGACAGTCAAGAGACACTCATTCTCAGTAAGAATTTCCAGTCAATGTATGCCAAATACCATAAGCTTGTCCTTATTTTCATTTCCAAAGATTTCAAACAGTTAAGTTAGGATCACTATAGGACTTTTCTTCAGTTTGTAATGTAGGCTTGGGGTTGGTATGATACGCAAGGATATTTAAAGTAACTAAGCCTCCTTGGTACTACACTATTTTTTGGGGGGTCTCACTTATCAACCTTTGCCTTATTTCTCCCTTTCTTGATTAAGCAAATTCAGGATGGGTGTGGTCATTTAATCAATCATTTTCTCTTTTGCACAACTTTACTTTTCTTATTCTTTTTCTACCACACCCAGCCTTGCATATATATATATATATATATATTTATATTTTTTATTACCCTTCTTCATACTCACTTTACATCATGCACCCCTATGATAGCCACCCTCAACTTAGGCTATTTTCTTAAGTTAAAGTGCATAATATTGAAGAAAGATCAGGGCCAAATAGGTTCATTGTGATACAAATGGGAAGGTGATAGGTATAATAAAAAGAATAGGCATTCAGGCTCAAAATCAGGATCAAGGGATATTATTCACACATGGAGGGTCGTTTAGGCTAAAAGTCAACTAATATCAACAACGACCTATTATTCTTTCCTAACCGCTATCCAACAACCAAGGCAAGACAAATCAGGGAAGTTCTAGATTTAACACACAATGGGAACTGGGTAGCATCTCATACACACATGGCACAAAGGTACATCACAAGCCACTACCCATTCGGTTCATGCAATTGTTAGCAGTGATTATCATGTCCTTAATACTAATGCCATAAAAAGATTCACAATAGTCACATATAGATGCTCATCACACAGTTACCAGATAGACAATTAGAGAGGTATTTATCATTCCAAGAAAAATGAATAAAAATATGCCAACTGTCCTAGATACTTATTTTCCCCTCAGTTAACCACAACACATAACAAAACAAACACAATATGCCTAAACATGCCGGCCCTACTAAGAACTAGACTCCAAGGAAAAGAGGAATGACAACAAAAACCCCAAGAAGACATCAACACCCACAAGTAGCTCCACCCTAAACTCGAAATCATGCAATGTACCCAATGTGTTAAACCAAAATGAGAGAGTTAGAAACATACCTGTGGCAGCATGGGTGCGTAGATGTGATGTCAATCATATAATACAAAGACAAACAACAAAATACCTTGGGTTGCCTCTCAAGAAGCGCCTAATTTAGTGTCGCGACATGAAAACATTTTGTCATCCTTTATCCTCCACTTTGATGACTTAAATTGTCGATCCATCTTTCGATCTTTACATTTTTTAGGTCCGTTAGCCAAATGTGAGGGCATGATAAGGAATGTTCTATCACGCCACTTCAAAGACTTGAACCGCTTACCTAATTTTACATCAAACTTTTGTATGGGCTCATTAGGAAACAGTGTGGTTCTTAAAAATCCACTAATTGGAAATCTATCTTTAGGCTTCTTGGCTTTTACGATTGGGGTTGTGGTATACACTTTTGGAAAGATCAACTCCAAAATTTAAAAATTTTCCTCCTCATTCAAAATTCATCATTTTCTTGGGTGATTCGACTTTCATCACATCCACCAGGTATAATGTTGAAAAGTGGGTTGAATGAGGACTAACTCTTACTTACGGAGTAGCATCCCTATTCATATCTTTGCCCCAAAATGGACTAGAGTCTTCACAAGGATTGTGCTTGATTTCTTCTTTTGCCTCTAGCACCATTTCCCCAATCTTGGCATCATCCCTCATGGTTGGTTCGGTTGGTTGGGAAATCTCCAAGGGTTGATCAACATCAAGCTCATTATTAATATACGATTCTTTCTCCTCATATTAACACTTTTCGATTAGTCTAAATGATTCCATAGACAAGATATCATCTAAACATAATGTAGAAGAGTGCCTTAAATGATTGACCTTGATATCCATCTCCCATATTCTTTCTCTTTCCTAATTAAATGCCCTAATGTCTTGACGTATATCACATATGATATCATTCATTATGTCCATACGATCCAACATTAGCTTAAGCATAGCTTCAATGCCACTCTTTCCAGTGCTTCATTCATCCTTTTCTTGACCAAAAGACCTATCAAAATCATAAGAAGAACTAGAATTTGGGTTAGCACAATGGGGGGAGGGGGCATTTGGGCAATCACTCCAATGTCCATCTTGACCCCCACATATTGAACAATCACATTTCTAATAGGATGGTGATGGTGCACACATCTCTATTGGGGATCATATCTACAATCTTGCCGAAAGTGAGGTTCATCACAATATGGACATGGATCATCAAGATAAGAATTCCAACTGCCAAAATCATGTTCATTCCATGATGCCAAAGTAGTAAGAAAACTAAAATAAAAATCTACCTAACACAAGAAATAAAATTAAATTAAAAACAAATATTTACAAGTTTGAATTCAAGCAAGTAGGCTAAAATTTCAAACCAACTAAATATGCCAAATTGTTCCCCGGCAACGGTGCTATTTTTGATAATGCTCAACTTACACTTCAATTTAGTGCAAGGCGATCGTCGTCAATATATCTACCCAACTTTAGAGTTGGGGTTGAATCCATAAGGAAAAATGTGAGTGGTGATTAATTTAGTTTGAAACTAAAGCTAGAAGTTAAATTCAAAAACCAGGCACAGAAAGATAAAATGGGGGTTTTGAGTTTAACAAATAATTGTTGGTCACTTTGGTTTCTGTATTTGTAATCAAGAGTTTATGAGAAACCATAATTATATTCACTAGGGGTTTTGGTACTTGTCAGATGCTACTAGTGGTTCAAGATTCTCACAGTAGGTAGGACAACAAGTTATCTATATCGATGTTATGCTTAAATGTCTCTTGACCTACTTAAGCATTTAATTACCTAATCCTCTCGGACGTAGGGAATTTATATTCACTGCCCAGATTTTACCTCAGGTTAACCAACCTTGTTACAACGCTGATAAGTGTATATCCATAAAGATCAACAATGTGACAAAATGGAATCAAGAGATGGCATCAACTTAGCAACAATAACCATGCCTATATACAAATTACACTACCCAAACAAGTAGGCAACTACCAATGCAACCGATGTGCCCTTACAACAAAGAAGTCCCTCCCTACTCATATATGCAATCAAGCATGTAAATGCAGGGACGGTCAAGAGACACTCACTCTCAGTAAGAAGTTCCAGTCAATGTATGCCAAATACCATAAGCTTCCCCTTATTTTCATTGCCGAAGCTTTCAGACAGTTAAGTTAGGATCACTATAGGACTTTTCTTCAGTTTGCAATGTAGGCTTGTGGCTGGTATGATACACAAGGATATTTAAAGTAACTAAGCCTCCTTGGCACTACACTATTTTTTGGGGGGTCTCACTTATCATCCTTTACATTAATTCTCCCTTTATTGATTAAGCAAATTCAGGATGGGTGTGGTCATTTAATCAATCAGTTTTTTTGCACAACTTTTATTTTCTCATTCTTTTTCTACCACACCCAACCTTGCATATATATATATATATATATATATATATATATATTATATATATATATATATATATATATAATATTACCCTTCTTCATACTCACTTTACATCATGCACCCTTGTGATAGCCACCCTTAACTTAGGCTATTTGCCTAAGTTAAAGTGCACAATATCCAAGGAGGATCAGCACCAAAAGAGGTTCATTGTGATACAAATGGAAAGGTGATAGGTATGATAAAAACAATAGGCATTCAGGCTCAAAATCAGGATCAAGAGATATTATTCACACATGGAGGGTCATTTAGGCTAAAAGTGGACTAATATCAATAACGGCCTATGATCTTTTCCTAAACGCTATCCTACAACCAAGGCAAGACCAGCCAGACAAGTTCTGGATTTAATATACAATGGGAACTAGGCATCATGTCGCACATACATGGCATAAAAGTACATCACAAGCTACTACCCGTTCGGTTCATGCAATTGTTAGCAGTGATTATCATATTCCTAATACTAATGCCATAAAAATATTCACAATAGTCACATATAGATGCTCATCACACAGTTACCAGATAGACAATTGGAGAGGTATTTATCATTCCATGAAAAATAAATAAAAATACGCCAACTGTCCTAGATACTTATTTTTTCCCTAGTTAACTATAACACATAACAAAACAAACACAATATGCCTAAACATGCCGGCTCTACTAGGAACAAGACTCCGGGGAAAAGAGGCACGACAACCAAAACCTAAGAGGACATCAACACCCACAAGTAGCTCCACCCTCAACTTGAAATCATGCAATGTCCCCAATGTGTTAAACTAAAATGAGAGAGTTAGAAACATACATTTGGCACCATGGGTGTGCAGATCTAATCTTAATCACATAATATGAATACAAACCACAAAATACCTTGGGTTGCCTCCCAAGAAGCGCCAAATTTAGTGTTGCAGCATGACAACATTTAGTCATCCTTTATCCTCCACTTTGACGATTTGAATTGTCGGCCCATCTTTTGATCTTTACATATTTTAGGTCCGTTAGGCAAATATGAGGGCATGATAAGGAATGTTCTATCACGCCACTTCAAATACTTGAACTGCTTTCCCAATTTTGCATCAAACTTTCGTGTGAGCTCATTGGGATGCAGTGCGGATCTTATAAAGCCACCAAATGGACATCGATCTTTAGGCTTCTTGGCTTTTATGATTGGGGTTGTGGTATACCCTTTTGGAAAGATAAACTCCAAAATGTAAAAAATTTTCTCTTCATTTTCAAAATTCATCATTTGCTTGGGTGATTCAACTGTCATCATATCCACCAGGCATAATGTTGAAAAGTGGTTCGAATGAGGACTAACTCTTACTTCCGAAGTTGCATCCCTATTAGTATCTTTACCCCGAAATGGACTAGTCTTCACAAGGATTATGCTTAATTTCTTCTTAGCACCATTTCTCCAATCTTGGCATCATCCCTCATGGTTGTTTCGGTTGGTTGGGAAATCTCCAAGGGTAGATCAACATCAAGCTCATCATCAGTATAGGATTCTTGCTCCTTATATTCACACTCTTCGATTAGTCTAAATGATTCCACAGATAAGATATTATCCAAACATAATGTAAAAGAGTGCCTTAGATGATTGACCTCTATATCCATCTCCCCTATCCTTGTTAAATGCCCTAATGTATTGACATATATCACATATGATATCATTCCTTGTGTCCATACGATCGAACATTAGCTGAAGCATTGCTTCAATGCCACTCTTTTCGATGTTTCGTTCTTCCTTTTCTTGACCAAATGACCATCAAAATCATAATAAGAACTAGATTTTAGGTAAGCACAATGGGGGGAGGGGGCATTTAGGCAATCACTCCAATGTCCATCTTGACCAACACATATAGAACAATCGTACTTCTGATAGGATTTAGATGGTGCACATATCTCTCTTTGGGGAGCATATCTACAGTCTTTCCAAAAGTGAGGTAAATCACAATATGGACATGCATCATCAAGATAAGATTTCCAATTGCCAAAATCATGTTAATTCCATGATGCCATAGTAGTTAGTAAACTAAAATAAAAATCTAACTAATACAAAAAATAAAACTAAACTAAAACAAATATTTATAAGTTTGAATTCAAGCAAGTAGGCTAAAATTCCAAACCAACTCAATACGCCAAATTATTCTCCAACAACGGTGCCATTTTTGATAACACTCAACTTACACTTCAATTTAGTGCAAGGAGGTCATCGTCAATATATTTACACAACTTTGGAGTTGGGGTCAAATCCACAGGGAACAATGTGAGTGACGATTAATCTAGTTTGAAACTAAAGATACAAGTTAAATTCAAACAACTGGCATAAAAAGATAAAATGGGTTTTTTGAGTTTAACAAATAATTGTCGGTCACTTTGGTTTCTGTGTTTATAATCAAGAGTTTATGAGAAATCAGAATTATGTTCACTAGGGGTTTTGGTACTTGACAAATGCTACTAGTGGTTCAAGATTCTCACGGTGGGTAGGACAACAAGTTATCTTTATCAACGTTATGTTTAAATGTCTCTCAACCTACTTAAGCATTTAATTACCTAATCCTCTCGGACGTAGGGAATTTATATTCACTGCCCAAATTTTACCTCAGGTTAACCGACCTTGTTACAACGTCGAATATTAAACGGAGTATTTCCAAGTCCCTGTTGATAATTTACTTCCCACTATATTTGATTTCTTTCTCAAGCAATCCAAAGCAGGTGTTATCTATTGTTTGTTGCCAACAGACGTTAATTAAAACCTCAGAATTATCAAGAAATCCTACCACCGTTTGAATCTTGAACACTTAGCACCTTATCAAGACCTAACCCTAGATCCCATAATTTCGGTTAAAGGAATTTAGCCACTCATAATGCTAAAATCAAAACAACAAGCTGTATTCATGCTTTGAAAGTTAAACTTACCACAAGAAGAATAATAACTAGTGATTCGCAGATTAGATCACAAAGGAAAAATCCCAGAATAATGATAATGATTTCTTCAAATTATTTACTTTTTCAAGCAAAGAAATTAGAGAGAAAATATCAAAAGTATTGTCAAAACTCAATGTGCCGACCTTTCCAAGAAAACCCTAAACAAGGCTTTAAATAGTTTACCCTAAAAAAGAAAAAAAAATAATAAAATTTCAGAAATCCCTCGGATTAGGTGACGATATTTGTGATAGCCTATCACGAGGCTGACGACTTATCACAAATGTCGTCAACTCCTTCTTCAGTTTTGGCTCTTCCTGCTTAAGGCTGATGATAGATGACTTATCAGCTCCCTTACGACCTATCACTAAATGTCATCAAGGCTCCTCTTCAGTTCTCCTATGCTGCCTTAGGTGGACGACATTCTTGATAGCTTATCAGACCCTTGACGACCTATCACAAAATGTCGTCACAACTTTCAACTTAGGCCAATTCTGTATCTATTGCTGACGATGAAGCTAATAGCTTATCAGAGGGCTGATGACTTATCATAAATGTCGTCAGCCACACTTTTCTACAGATTCTTCAGATTTCAACTTCTTTGCTTCCATTCTTGTTGGTTCTCTATCATATTAGCTTCTACTGCAAAATCAAACATAAAACAATCAAAAATGACAAGTTTCTTAAGACTTTGCAATTATTCTTAGTTAAAATCCTCAAATGTGTTAGCATCTGCTCACACATTAACTAATATAAAATGCCTCAAAATATTAAGCACGAAAACGATCGTCGCCAACTCTAAATCATAAGTGGGGTATTTGCACTTGTGCAACTTCAACTGGCTCGATTCATAAGAAATTACTCTACCCTGCTGCATTAACAATACCCCAAGTCAACATCGAAAGCATCACAATATATAGTGAATCACTCACCCTTAACTGGAAGAGCCAATATAGGAGTTGAAGTAAGAAGTCCCTTGATTTTCCAAAATCTTGACTCTTACGGCTCGGGCTATTGGAAAGGAACCTCTTTTGGGTCAAACTGGTCATCGACATTGCAATAGTAGCAAAACCCTAAATGCATAGCATGTAGTAACCGATCAAACCAATAAAGCTATGAATCTCATACGGAGATATAGGCCTGGACAAATCACGAATAGCCTCAATGTTTGTTGGATCCTCCATAATCCCATCCTTAGAGACCATATTTCGTAGGAATGTCACCTACTCAAGCCATAACTCATACTTTGAGAATTTGGCAAAAAGTCTATGATCTCTCAAAGTATGGAACACAATCCTCAAATGTTAATTATACTTCTCCCTGCTCATTGAATACATAAGGATGTCATTGATGAACACAATCACCAAAGAATCCAAATAAGGCCTGAACATAAGATTCAACAAATCAATGAATACGACTGGGCATTGGTCAACCCTAAAGACATCACCAGGAAATCATAATGACTATAACAATTTCTAAAGGATGTCTTTGGGATCTCATTAGCTTAAATCCTCAACTAATGGTAATGAGACCTCAAGACAATCTTAGAAAACACCGCCGCTCCCTAAAGCTGGTCAATTAAATTATTAATGCGAGGCATATGATACCTATTCTTCATTGTCACCTTATTAAGTTGCCTATAGTATGGACGCATATGCAAAGACCATCCTTCTTCTTCACAAACAAGATAGTTGCACCCCAAGGAAACACACTCGATCTAATAAAAACCATACCAAAAGGATCCTTAAGAATTCTGTCTTTAAGCTCGATAGGAGCCATTCAATAAGGTGCCATAGAAATAGGTGGGGTGCCCAACTCAAGATTGATAAGAAACTCAATATTGCACTCAAGAGGAAGACCAGGTAGATCGGGCAAAATAACATAAGAAAACTCATGGACTATAGGAATAGAGTCAAACGAGGGACTCCCTACAATAAAATCACGAATATAAGTGAGATAAGACTCACAAACCCTCAATATAAGTCTCCTAGCATGAATATAAGAAATAATGCCCATCAACTCATGACTAATAGTTCCCTGCCACATAATTGTGGGTACATCGGGCATGGCTAAGGTAACAGTCCTATCAAAACAATCCAAGACTGCATGATAGGGGTATAACAAGTCCATTCTTAAAATCATATCAAAATCCACCATGTCTAATGCAATAAGATCAGCCTAAGTATCAAACTCTCAAACAGTCATAACCCATGATCTATAAACATTGATCCACCACTAAGGAATCACTCATGGAAGTAGATACACATAATGTCACAAATAAAAAATCCCAAGATAACACTAACTGTGAGGCATAATAAACAGACACATAAGAATAAGAAGATACTAGATTGAATAAAGAAAAAGTCATATAATGGCTCAGTGAAATCGTACTTGTAATAGCAACATCCAAAGACTCTACTTTGAGTCTAGCAGTTATGGCATACAACTGACCATGCCTGCCACCTGGCTGGGCTTCAAACTAATAATATGACCCTCTTGCCTGAGGACCTCCAAAGTACCCTAGAAACTTCCTCGAATACCATGAATACCACCTCTAGCTGAGGGAGGTAATGCCTAAATCGGCTAAACACACTGAGCTATTGGAACAACTACCCCACGATTGGGACACTCTCTGAAAGAATGGTCAAAGGCCTCACAACCATGACACGACCCTAGCAATACACTGAAACTAAAAAATCCGGCTGACCCAAAATAACCGCCACACTAAAATACCAAGAATATGAACCCCTCGGAGGCAGACCACTACTCTGGCTAGAATGAACATTTTAAATGGGCAGGCATCCATTAGTAATATAAAGTACAGAATGAATAGGTCTACTAAACTGACCCTGATGCTGATAGGCTGACACAAAGGGTAACTACCCTACGAACCACTGCCTCTAACCATGACTCTCTACGTCTTCCATTGAAACTACTCTAACATCAAGGCTTCTTATCTTTTCCCCCTTGGGCCTCATAATACATTTCCTCCATAACCTATGCATGATCAAAAACCTCAGCAAAAGATCAACCAGTAGGAACCAAACTCTATGTATTTATGCAATAAGGAAGTCTCAATCCCCAAAAAAGAACCAAACTAGCTCAAACTCGATCAGCAAAATAGATGTAGCATGCTTAGACAACTCATGAAATTGAGCCTCCTACTCAATAACAGTTATGGATCCTTGCTCAAACCTCTAGAACTAATCTCTCAGATTATATCTAAGACTACGAGATGTATACTTCTCCAAGAAGACCTCAGAGAACTGAATCCCTATCAATAGGGGAGATCTAGCTGGCCTATAATCAATATGACCTATCCACCAATGTTGATCCAACAAATCCAACTAAAAATTAGTGTAATCCACACCAGGAGTTTCAACTAGGCCTAAATTATGGAGCCTATCCTCATAAAAAACTACGAACTTATAAGATTCCTTGCCTGAGGCACTAGAAAACTTAGACAGAGTCAACCGCAAGTATCTACCCAATATCAAACTAGCATACTCATTAGATATTCAATCTCAGCAAAGTCCCTAAAAGATTCACTAATAAAGATAAACATGCATAAATAGGTCTACAAAAGCTAACATAAGTCTAGGCCTAAGGTAGGCCGAGGGGCCTACTTTTAGTCCCCAAAATATATTTTTAGGCCAATTTTACCCCTGTCTCGGTTAAGGTATCTAAATTTATTTCTAGATGTTAAATAACCCCTAATTATCCCTAAGATACCAATTTCTCCTAAAACATGAGCAATAAAGTAAATTATGCCTAAATTACTATTTTAAGATAGCCTCAACATTCCACTAACCTAAATACTATCAATAGTACCTCTAACACCTAAATCCCGTCCTATATTTAGAATATTATCATAATCATTCTATGAAATAGATTAATCTAAGAAAAGGGTAAACCTGGCCTACCTAGATGCCAAAGAAAAGCCCAAAAATTTGCAAAACCATGGATTTCCCTTTACACAAAGCTTCTGCAAGATGCCACACTATCCAAATCACAAGCTACTCATCAAAAAGAGAAAAATGTTACTTATGTTACACTATTCTACTTTACGTCCAAAATTACATAAAGATCTCATATGGGCCCGTTTACAAAATTGCACTTTAGAAACCAACACAACATCCCTCTATACTCAAGGTTTATTTCCCTAAAAATAAGTGAATTTCCAGCTTTCATGGTGCAAAAATCAAGACACCAGGCATTTATAGATTTTAGCAAAAGATAGAGAAATTAACTATGAAAATAATGGAAGTTTACCACAAATTTGAAGAAGAAACATGTAAATTAACTTTACCTAAGCTCCCAAATCACCCATAATTGATTCTCCCATGTTTTCCCGCTTTTTAAGGTTCAATATTCAAGGGACTGGATTAAAATGGTGAAAAACAAGCTAAGTGGGGGATTTATACACTTCCCAGGCCCACAGATATTGCTTAAGCGGACACCGGGTTGCTTAAGCAAACATCACTTAAGTGAACAAGTGTCTCTTAAGCGATACTTTCTGTCTCAGCATTTGTTGCATAAAAAACCTTAGTATCACTTAAGTGGAGTTTACTTACACGACCTGTGCCTCGCTTATGCAATATCAGTGGTCCAAGCCAGGTCACTTAAGCATTTGGTTGGTCGCGTACACAATGCACCAGTACTAGCTGAGACTTGGAATTCTCCACCAACCCCCTTAAAATTTATTCAGAATCCTATATATATAAATGAACTATAATAATCTATCAAATTCAAAATTCCAACTCAACAGAGCAGTCAAAATTTTCATTCAAGGCCGTTTTGACAAAAAATGGGTCCCATACATTTGTCCTTCAAGTCTACACCTTGTGGTGACTTTTCCTCTTGGTTTCCATCTTGTTTATAAGCCATATTTCATCTTTATCATCTTACCAAGCATCCTATAACATCAAATACCATAAATTAGAGCACAAAACAACATACAATCCAACACGATAAACTAGAAAGGAACATATCTCAAGCTAAGCATACTAGTTTTCGTGTTTGAACTTAAACATAGAATTTTGACTACAAACTCATTATGAACAACCCTTGAACACTAACACACATAACTAAAGACTTAGATGCTCATTTAAACCAAGATTAGCTCAATAAGCACAAAAGAAGTCCTCAAAACCAAGCAATTTGCGCATAGATAACAACACTTAGGTGCATAAATCTACCTATGATCAGAAGGTAAAGGATTAAAATGTACCTGAAGCCTCTAACAAGTGAGGATAGTGGGTCTGCATCTCGCTCTCAATTTCCTAAGTAGCCTTCTCTACTATTTGGTACCTCCACTGAACCTTAACTACTAGAGTCTCTCTATTGTGCAACCGCCTAACATCACTAGCCAATATGAGTATTGGCTCCTCCACAAAGGTCAATGACTCATCTAAATAAACCAAATCCCATCTAACCACATGTAAAGGGTCAGTCATGTATCACCACAACATAAAAACATGGAAAAGTGGATAGACTGCAGCAAAATTTAGGAGCAAGGCTAACTCATAAGCCACCTAACAACTATACGAAGAATCTCAAAGGGCCCAATATATCATGGGTTGAGCTTACCTTTCCTACTAAACCTCATCATACCCTTCATAGGTGATACACGAAGAAATAACTGGTCACCAGCTCCAAATCTTAAGGCATAAAGTCTACGATCTGCATAAACCTTTTGCCTTCTCTGAGCTTCCCTCAACCTATCTTGAATTACCCTGACTCTATCCAATGACTCCTGAAGCAAGTTGGTACCACAGGGTGTAATCTCGAAAGTCTCAAACTACCCAATCAGAGAATAACATCATCTACTATTCATAACCTCAAAAAGATCTATCTCAATACTCGAATAATAGCTATTATTATAAGCAAACTTTTCCAAAGCTAAGTGTTTCTCCCATTGACCTCTATAATCCATAACATAGGCTAGGAGCATATCCTTGAGAAACTGAATAGTTCACTTTGACTAGCCATTGATCTGGGGTGTAAGGCTGTATGAAGATCCACCTAAGTACCGAACTCCTCCTAAAAAAGTCTCCAAAAGCTAGAAGTGAACACTAAACCCTGATCTAAAATAATAGATATAGGCACACCATGCAAGAAGACTATCTTACTAACATCGAAAGGGGCCTACCTCTCGGCATGGAAGGATATCTGAATAGGAATAAAGTATGTCGACTTGGTCAATCGATCCATAATGAACAAATACTATAGAAACCACATAAAGTACAAGGCAAACCACCAACAAACTCCATGTTAATTCATTCTTATTTCTACTTGGGAATGGGAAACCTCTGAATCAAGCTATGAGGTTTCTGTGCTTGGCCTTCACCTGCTGACAATATAGGCAACAAGTAATAAATTTTGTTGTATCTCTCTTCATATCGCTCCACCAATAATATTTTCTCAAATCTTTATATATTTTAGTTGTACTGGGGTAAATCGAATATTTGGAGTATGAGCCTCATATAAAACTGACTGAACAAGTCAGCAACCCTCAGAACACAAATGCGGCTACCAAATCTCAAAATACCCTCAGGATCTATGGTATCCCTCTTGGACTCACTGAATAATGCTAAGTCTTTTATCCTAAAATTAGTGACCCCAAATCTACACAAATAGCGAAGATTTTGCCTCAACACTTGCAAGAATCCTCCTAGGGTCTAAAATATCAAGTCGCACCATCAAATTAGCTATGGACTGAATGACCCTTGCCAATAGCCTTTGAGAAACTAAAATACAAGCCAAGACACCATACTCACTGCCTTTCAAACCGTGGTGTCTTCTACCACACTTGAATTTCTCGAATGATACATGATAGAGATGTTATAATCCTTAAACAACTCCTTTCATCTATGCTGCCTAGAATTTAGCTCACTCTGGTTTATAAGATGTTGAAGACAATAATGATCTATGAATAACTTATAAGGCAAAAAAAAATATAATGCCTCTAAATCCTAAGCGCAAAAACTACCACCACTAACTCCAAATCATGGGTGGGGTAGTGGTGCTCATGTACCTTTAACTATCTTGATGCATAAGTAATAACTTGCCCCTGCTATATCAATAAACAACCCAAACCAACACTAGAAGCATCATAATACATGGTGAATCCCCCACCCTCAACATAAATAGCCAAATAGGAGTTGAAGGGAGAAATCCCTTGAGCTTTCCTAACTTGACTTACACTCCTTATAAAATCAAAAAAGAATCTTCTTCCGAGTCAATTTGGTCATTAGCACTGCAATAGTAGCAAAACTCTCAATGAACCATCTACAGTAATTGTCTAAACCATTGAATCTACGTACCTCAATCATAGAAGTAGGCCTAGCCTAATCACGAAAATCCTTGATCTTTGTTGGGTCTACCATAATCCCATATTTAACACTACAGGCCAAAAGAATGCCACTGACTCAAGCCAAAACACACAATTAGAGAATTTGGCAAAAAACATATGATCTCTTAAAGTCTGGAGCACAATCCTCAAATGTTGATTAAGCTCCTCTCCACTCCACGAATATATAAGGATGCCATTGAGGAACACAATCATAAATAAATCTAAATAAGGTCTGAATATACGATTCATAAAATCTATAAATATGGTTGGAGCGTTATTCAATCCAAAAGACATAACTATGAACTCATAATGACCATAATGGGTCCTAAAGGTTGTCTTTGGGATATCCTCAGCCTGAATCATAAATTGATGGTAACCGAACCTCAAATTAATCTTAGAGAACACTGCTCCTCCCTGAAGCTAGTCAAACAAATTATTAATATGAGGCATAGGATATCGACTCTTCACTGTCACCTTATTAAGATTCCTATAATCAATACACATATGCATGGAACCATCTCTCTTCTTCATAAACAACATAAGATCTCCCAAAAGAGACACACTTAGTCTAATAAAACCCTTACTAAGAAGATCCTAAAGCTGAGAATTCAGCTTCTTAAGCTCCTTGGGAGCCATATAATAAGGTGCCATAGAAATAGGTTAGGTGCCTAGCGTAAGATCAATAACAAACTCTATATCACGCTTAGGAGGAAGGCCAAGTAAATCGATAGGGAAAATATCAGGAAAATCATAAACTAGAGGAACTAAGTCAGGAGTGGGACTCTCTACACTAACATCATGACTATAAGCAAGATAAGACTTTCACCCTTCAAAAAAAGTTTCGTAGCATGAATACAAGAAATAATCCCCATCGGCTCACGGCTGAATTTTCACGACCCGAACCAGGGCTTGGCCATGATGAGCATTTCGAACTATGAAGGCCCGAAACACCCTTATCTGTTTGGTAATCATGCACCTAACTTATATGATCAATGTAATGCGGAAGAAACACAATAATTCAGAAACATGGTCATAAATATGAAAAGAAACAATAATGGGGAAATAAGATTCCCCCAACATCAATCAACCTCTAAACAACTGTCTGCGAAAATCTCTAACAAATGAATGAGTCAAGTAACTATATATAAACTGGGACAAGGCCCTTAGTAGACCCCAAAACTAAATATAAGATAAAAGAACTGCAGTACATAAGACCTTTCAAAACATAGAAGGCTCACCACTAGTCTCTGCAACTCTGTCTGAATGTTCTACTGATTCTCTTGACCCCTAGACTTGACCTCTGAACCTGAGAGGTTAGAGAGGGGAGGGGGTTAGTACAAAAGTATTGGCATGTAGAGATATCAAAATAAAACATAGTATTTTTACAAAATATAGTTGAGAGCCATTATAAAGCAATTTCATATCAAATCATTTGAAAATACATGGGCATAATGCAAAAGTTTCTCAACAATAATGAAATGCAACTGAGCTAGGTGGAATACCCTACATAATTTACACTAACTGCCAAACCTTGGTTGCCACCGAGATTAGTGTATAAGTGAGAGAGAGACACACAAGACCATGAAGCATGGTGTCTCGACCCAATGGTAGTGCCCAAGATCACTTAGCCTGGGATCCTACCTATAGTCCCAATTTAGGAATGACATAAAGTCAAGTACACAAGATCACTGAGCCTGGTACCAAATTTTTGTGTTGGCAAATACGGTTTCCAGCGATGAGCCCTTACACTCAAACGCCTTCTTCGGGCATCCATCCACCTATCTCATGAAAAATCAATTCATTCAAACTTTATTTAATTCAATCACGTATCATATTCTATAGGGTATCGTCATACCCAACTGCAAGTCAGCAATATCACATCCGCATATGCATAATAATGTAAAAACCAAGGTGCTTCATCATTTACAAATGGTGAACAATAATTATTTCAAATTCATGCTCTCTTTTGTTAGTCACAATATGATATGGGGTATCAAGACATTATCATACGAATTTGAATGTAATTTATCATTCATATTTATCAAACTTCCATGGAAAATCTCAAATCACATATGCATGGTTTCAGCCATTGAATTATATAGGCAATAATTCCCATGACATAAAGAAAAATGACTTAGAAATCATATTGAAAGCAAGTTATTAGCATTTGATTGAAAACCCCCATTTAAAAACATGCATGTTTATAAAAACTACACCCATGAGATTTTAGGATAACCCCACGTACCTCGATTACTATGAAAATTAGATGCTTCTCGAAGCCTACGTTAAGAGGATTCCAAATATGCAATTAGTTCCTAAAACCCCCGGTTGAATCTCGAGTTGCTTAGGTTTTTATTTTGAAACCCTAAGGAGAATCCTTGAGCACTTTTGATGAATGAAGGTGTATTTTTGGGTCCTTGGAATTGAATTTTGTGTTTTAGGGCTAAGTAAGGGTGGAAAAGGACCATTTTGCCCCAAAAATGGAGTGTTTTAGTCACTTGAATTCTTTACATAGGCGCCGCCCATTCCATCGCCTATGTTTAGATAGGAGCCGCCTAGGCTATCGCCTGTGTTTACATAGGCACCGCCTAGGCTATCACCTTTGCTTTCCAGTGGCCATGGGCAATTGGTTAGGTGCCGCATATCACTTTAAAAGGCCATAACTTCTTACTCGGGTGTTGGATTTTAGCAAAATTAGTATCGTTGGAAAGCTAACTCGAAGATCTATCATTTGAAATATAGTAGGATCCCTAATTCAACATATACAGAGAGTTATGGTTGATGGAGGCTGACACAATTCACAACGTCTACTAAAACTTAGTCGATCGAAATAGTTTCAACTCGTCCTTAAGTTGAAAGACCTCTATGGTCTAAATTCAAGCTTGAATGGATTCACATGCTACACAAATAATTAACATGCCATATTGGCATAGGATTTTATGGCTTCGGGATTTATCAACGCATCGGAATCATGGTCTATATTGTAGCCCAAAATGCAGGGTGTTACATTATCCCCCCTTTAGGTCATTCATCCCCGAATGATGATGCGGGACACAGACAGATACGATTTCAATCATAATAAAGGAATAGGAAAGATAAGATAGGAATAGTACCTTCTATCTCATCCTCCATTGAAGCAAACAAATTGGGATATCTAATTCTCATGCCATCTTCTAACTCCCAAGTTGCTTCTTCGACTTTTTGATTCCTCCACAGTACCTTTACTGAGGCTATCTCTTTACTCCTCAGCTTTCGAACTTGGTAATCTAAAATTTCAACGGGCTCTTCTTCGTAAGACAAGGAATCTATCACTTTGACACCCTCTACTGGACATACCAAAGAATGATCTCCAATGCATTTTTTTAACATGGATACATGGAATACCGGATGAACGGAATCCAAACTTGTAGGCAATTCTAGCTCATAAGCAACTGTACCAATCTTTTTCAGAATCTGATATGGCTCTATATAGCGAGGGCTTAATTTACCCCTTTTTCCAAACCGCATAACTCTTTTCATATCAGAAACCTTGAGAAACACCCAATCACCAACTTCAAACTCTAGTTCTCTTCTCTGAACATCGGCATAGGACTTCTGACGACTCTGAGCAGTCTTGAGTCGTTCTCTAATAATCTTTACTTTCTCCATCGCCTGATGAACAAGATCAGGCCCATACAACTAAGTATCACCCACTTCATACCATCCTATCGGAGACCTACATCTCCTCCCATACAAAGCCTCAAAAGGAGCCATCTTAATACTGGCATGGTAACTATTATTGTAAGCAAATTCAACCAGTGGTAGGTGATCTACCCAACTACCTTTGAAATCAATGACGTATTCCCTCAACATATCTTTAAGGGTCTGAATGGTACGCTCAGCTTGCCCATCCATCTGAGGGTGGAAAGCTGTACTCAAATTCACATGTGTACCTAAACCCTTCTAAAAAGATCTCCAGAACTGAGATAAAAACTGCGTACCTCTATCGGATATAATAGACTCTGGTGCCCCATACAACCGAACTATCTCATCAATGTAAATCTTAGCATAACCCTCTCTCGAATAATTAGTCCTCACAGGCAAAAAGCTGGCTGACTTTGTCAACCGATCTACAATCACGTATATAGAATCATACTGGATTCGGGATCTCGGAATTCCTGTGATGAAGTCCATGTTTATCATCTCCTACTTCCATAAAGGTAGGGCTATCTCTTGGGAAGTACCACCTGGCCTGATGTGTTCTACCTTCACTTGTTGACAGTTCAAACACTTGGAAACAAAATCAGCTACATTATGTTTCATGTTGTTCCACCAATACAAGGTTTTTAGATCATGGTACATCTTAGTAGAGCCTGGGTGAATGACATACCTCGAAGTGTGCACCTCATTAAGGATTCTTTCCCATAGCCCATCAACATTCGAAATGCACAACCTACCTTGAAATCTCAGAATACCATCACCACCAATTTCAAATGACATAACCTTTTGTTGACCTACATCTTTGTTGATTTGCATCAAGATAGGATCTCCAACCTGCTTCTCCTCAACTTCAGCACAAAGGGATGACTTAGCTAGCTCATGAAAAATCACCCCTCCATCTTCGGAATCTAAGAGTTGCACTCCTAGATTTGCAAGGCGGTGAATATCCTTCACCATCTCTTCCTTCCCTTTTTCAACATAAGAAAGGCTGCCCATCGACAATCTGCTGAGGGCGTCGGCTACAACATTTGCCTTGCCCAGATTGTAATGCAGACTCATATCATAGTATTTCAAAATCTCCATACAATGCCTCTACCTGAGGTTCAATTCTTTCTGTGAGAAAACATACTGCAAAATCTTATGGTCAGTATAAATGTCAACATGCACACCATAGAGATAGTGCCTCTAGATTCTAAGTGCAAACACCACGGCTGCTAACTCTAAGTCATGAGTGGGTTAATTGCGCTCATGGAACTTTAACTGCCTAGATGCATAAGCTATCACCTTACCATGCTGCATCAATACACAACCAAGTACCACACGGGATGCATCACAATAAACCATAAAATCATCTATACCCTCGAGAAGGGTCAAAACAAGATCAATAGTCAGATTATCCTTCAACTTCCCAAAACTATTTTCACACAAGTCATACCGCACAAACTTCATTTTTTTCTGAGTCAATTTAGTAAGCGGAGCAGCTACGGAAGAAAAACTCTCTACGAACCTTCTATAATACCCCGTCAAACCCAAGAAGCTCCAAATATCAGTTGGAGTCGTGGATCTGGGCCATTTTCTCACTGCTTCAACTATCTGGGGATCTACTCTTATCCCATCACTAGACACAATATGCCCCAGAAAGGCAATAGCATCTAACCAGAATTCACACTTAGAAAATTTGGCATATAGCTGATGATCCTTAAGGGTCTGAAGAATAATTCGGAGGTGATTGGCATGATCCTCTTTACTCTTAGAATAGATCAAAATATCATCAATAAATACAATGACGAACAAGTCAAGAAACTGACGGAACACCCTATTAATAAGATCCATGAAGGCTGCAAGGGCGTTAGTCAACCTGAAGGACATGACTAGAAATTCGTAGTGACCATATCGGGTTCAGAAGGCTGTCTTGAGTATGTCTGACTCCCTAACTTTTAACTGATGATAACCCGAACGAAGGTCTATTTTTGAAAAACACTGGGCACCCTGAAGCTGGTCAAAAAGGTCATCAATCCTAGGAAGAGGATATTTATTTTTAATCGTGACCTTATTTAACTAGCGGTAGTCTATGTACATAGGAAGGACCCATTCTTCTTTCGCAAAAAGAGCACGGGTGCACCCCATGCGGAAACACTAGGACGAATAAAACCTTTGTCTAGGAGGTCTGCAAGCTGTTCCTTTAACTCCTTTAGTTCCGTGGGAGCCATTCTATATGGCGGAATAGAAATAGGATGAGTGTCTGGCAACACATCAATGCCAAAATCTATCTCTCTATCAGAGGGTATCCCTGGGAGATCTTCAAGAAAGATTTCTGGGAATTCATTCACTATAAAGACTGACTGCAGAGGAAGATTTTCAACTTTTGAATCTTTTACTCGGATTAGATGGTACATACAGCCTTTGGAGATAATCTTTCAGGCTCTAAGATAAGAGATAAAGTGACCTCTAGGTTCCACAGAACTCCCTGCCCATACAATTGGTATCTCATTTGGAAAAGAAAAAGTGACCTTTCGGGTTCTGCAATAAAGGGTGGCATAACACGAATGAAGCCAGTCCATCCCAAGGATGGCACCAACATCTATCATATCAAGTTCTATAAGGTCTGCCATAGTTTCCCTACTATGAATAGACACGACACAATTTCTATAAACCCTTCTAGCAACAACAGAATCACCTACAAGAGTATAAATAGAGAAGGGTTCACCAATAACTTTGGGCTCAAACCCAAAACCAACAGCCACAAAAGGGGTCACATAAGATAAAGTAGACCTGGGATCAAGCAATACATAAACATCACGAGAAAAGATTTGTAACATACCGTGACAATATCTGGTAAAGCTTTCGCCTCCTGGTGGTTTTTTCAAAGAATATAATCGGTTGCGACCTCTCCCAGCAGCTGAAGGGGTACCCTTAGGAAGAGGAGCTGTGGAGGCAGCTTAGGACTTAGCCCCCCTACATTTCTTCCAGCAGAAGGATAATCTCTTTGAATGTGACCTACTTTGCCATAAGTATAGCAGTTTCTCCCCTCAAACCAACACTTCCCTAGATGATTCCCTCCGCAAACCTTGCACCGTAGATAAGTACGATGATGCTGGGCCACACAGCCCTGAGACTGTGTACCTAGAGCTTTGGATATATGAGGAGTCTCAAAACTCTAAGTTTGTCTGTCTGTCGATGGTCTGGGTGCTGGGGCGCTGGCTGCTGACTGTGCATTATTCCAAAACTTCTTCTTCTTCGACCACTTATTACCCCAGTTACCACTCTGCAGGTGACTCTGGTACTGGTCCGCAGGTCTAGCTCTCTTAGCCTGTCTGTCTTTCTCTTTACATTCAGCAATCTTTTTCTTCTTCTCTTCCACCTGCTGCATATGAACGGTCAGTCAAGCAAAGTCTAACTCCTTATTCAACATAGCTCCCTGGCACTCAAGTACCAGGTTATCAGCAAGGCCAGATAAAAATTTCCTCATCCGGGATCTTATATTACTAGTCAACTCTGGTGCATAGTGGGCTAGTTTATTAAAATTCAAAGTGTACTCCTGGTCACTTATACTGCCCTGCTTCAGATTCATAAACTTTTCTGTTTTGGCCTCCCTCAACTCAAGAGGAAAGAATTGATCAAGGAAAGCTTCCACAAATTCGCCCCAAACTGTGGGCTTAGCACTCTCATCTTTTGCATCTTCCTATTCGGCATACAACTGATTCGCAATGTCCTTGAGCTGATAGGTTGCTAGTTCCACCTCTTCAACCTCATCCACGTGCATTACCTTACAGATCTTTTCCATCTCATCCACGAACTCCTATGGATCTTTATCCACCTTGGTGCCAGTGAACTTAGGTGGGTTCATCTTCATGAAATATCCGACCCTAGTAGCCTCAGACATAATAGATGCAGACCCAACATCTTCCGATCGTTGAGCCTGGTTAGCTACCAACTGTGTCAATATATGAATAGAACATCTGAATTCTGCATTTGAAATATCTCCCTAAGAAGTTAGGGGACGGTTGACATTAGTCTGCAAAGCCCGAGGTGGACTGGTCGGGAATGGAGAGACTCCCAGAGTAGGGACAAATTCTGGAGTATGAGCCCTATTATGGGTCCACATCCTATGGGTGGGGTGGACCTCATTTGCCTGAGCATTCTGATCGATGATACGATGTGGAGGCATAATTGTGTTTCTGAAACATAAGTGATCATTGATTAGGGGACAGTTTAAACTCTGAAGCACGAACTAAATCACAAATAAGGGAAATATTTTCTAAACGCCTAGCAGCCTCCTGCTTATAAGTGTGGTGCGCTACAAACAAATAAATAGGACTCTACCTGATGCGATTTTGTAGACACCCTGGGACCATGAACCGTGCTTTGATGCAATATGTCATGACCCGAACCAGGGCCTGGCCGTGACGAGCATTTCAAACCATGAAGGCCTGAAACACCCCTATCTGTCTGGTAATCATGCACCTAATTCATATGATCAACGTAATGCGGAAGAAACACAATAATTCAAAAACATGGTCATAAATATGAAATGAAACAATAACGGGGAAATAAGGTTCCCCCAACATCTATCAACCTCTAAACAACTGTCTGCGAAAATCTCTAACAAATGACTGAGTCAAGTAACTGTACATAAACTGGGACAAGGCCCCCCAGTAGACCCCAAAACTAAATATAAGATAAAAGAACTACAGGACATAAGAACTTCTGAAACATAGAAGGCTCACCACTTGTCTCTGCAACTCTATCTGAATGATCTACTGATTCTCTTGACCCCTAGACTTGGCCTCTGAACCTGAGAAGTTGGAGAGGGAAAGGGGTCAGTAAAAAATTACTGGCACGCAAAGATATCAAAACAAAAATAATATTCTTACAAAATATAGTTGAGAGCCATTATAAAGCAATTTCATATGAAATCATTTTGAAAACACATGGGCATAATGTAAAAGTTTCTCAACAACAATGAAATGCAACTGAGCTAGGTGGAATACCCTACATAATTTACACCAACTGTCAAACCTCGGTTGCTGTCGAGATTAGAGTATAAGTGAGGGAGAGACACACAAGACCACGAAGCATAGTGTCTCGACCCAATGGTAGTGCCCAAGATCACTTAGCCCGGGTTCCTACCTATACTCCCAATTTGGGAATAACATAAAGTCAAGTACACAAGATCACTTAGCCTGGTACAAAATTTTCGTGTCGGCAAACACGGTTTCCAGTAATGAGCCCTTACACTCAAATGCCATTTTCGGACATCCACCTAACTGCAAGTCAGTAATATCACATCCGCATATGCATAATAATGTAAAAACCAAGGTGCTTCATCATTTACAAATGGTAAACAATAATTATTTCAAATTCATGCTCTCTTTTGTTGGTCACAATATGATATGGGAATTTGAAAGCAATTTATCATTCATATTTATCAAACTTCCATGGAAAATCTTAAATCACATATGCATGGTTTCAACCATTGAAGTATATAGGCAACAATTCCCATGACATAAAGAAAAATGACTTAGAAATCATATTGAAAGCAAGTTATTAGCATTTGATTGAAAACCCCCATTTAAAAGCATGCATGTTCATAAAAACTACACCCATGAGATTTTAGGATAACCCCACGTACCTCGATTACTATGAAAATTAGATGTTTCTCGAAGCCTACATTGAGAGGATTCGAAATATTCAATTAGTTCCTAAAACCCCCGGTTGAATCTTGAGTTGCTTAGGTTTTTATTTTGAAACCCTAAGGAGAATCCTTGAGCACTTTTGATGAATGAAGGTGTATTTTGGGGTCCTTGGAACTAAATTTCATGTTTTAGGGCTAAGTAAGGGTGGAAAAGGACCATTTTGCGCCAAAAATAGAGTGTTTAAGTCACTTGAATTCTTTACATAGGTGTCTCCCATTCCATCGCCAATGTTTACATAGGCGCCGCTTGGGCTATCGCCTGTGCTTACCTAGGTGCCGCGTAGGCTATCGCCTATGCTTTCCAGTGGCCATGGTCGATTGGTTAGGCGACGCATATCAGTTTGAAAGGCCATAACTTCTTGCTCGGGTGTTGGATTTTAGCAAAATTGGTATTGTTGGAAAGATAACTCGAAGACCTATCATTTGAAACATAGTAGACTCCCTAATTCAACATATACAGAGAGTTATGGTCGATGGAGGATCACACAATTCACAATGTCCACTAAAACTTAGTCGATCAAAATAGTTTCAACTCGTCCTTGAGTTGAAGGACCTCTATGGTATAAATTCAAGCTTTAATGGATTCACATGCTACACAAATAATTAACATGCCGTATTGGCATAGGATTTTATGGCTTTGGGATTTATCAACATATCAAAATCATGGTCTATATTGTAGCCCGAAATGCGGGGCGTTACATGAACGCTCCTTGCCACATGACCAGGGGTATGTCGGGTATGGTTAAGGTAATGATCTTGGAAAAATAATCTAGGACCACATGATAGTTGGATAACTTGTCCATGCCAAGAATCACATCAAAATCAGCCATATCTAACATAATAAGATTATCCTGAATATCAAACTCTCGAACAGTCATAACACATGATTTATAAACCCAATCTACTACTAAAGAATCACCTACGGGAGTAGATACATATAATGGATGGATCATTAATCTCAAGATAACTTTAAATGCAGGCATAATAAGCAAACATATAAGAATAAGTGGATCCCACATCAAATAAAGCAGAAGCCGACTGACAGCACACCAAGATCATACATGTGATAACAATATTAGAAGACTGAACCTCGAGTTTAGTAGTTATAGCATACAACTGACCATGCTCACCACTTGGATAAACTCCTGATCGATCTCCTATACACTAGCCTAAAAACCATGAGCACCCTGGGGAGCACCCCTTTGACCATGTATACCACCTCTAACTAAGGATAGAATTGCCTAAATCAGTAGAATACTCTAAACTAAAGGAACTATTGCTCTACAACTGGGGCACTATCTCGAGAAATGACAAAAAGATCCACAACCATAATATGCCCAAGATACTAAAATAAGAGGTCCAGTAGAGCCTAAATAGCCACCACGACTAGAATAACCAGAAGACAAACCACTTAAACACTAAAAACTACCCTTTCCAGGACAATCACTAAAACTAGACTGAGTTCCATTGATAATCTGAAGTATGGATTGAACTAGACTATTAGACTGACCCTATGTTGATACGGCTTATATAGAGCTTACCTACCTTGAGAACCACTGCCTCTGAACTGTGATCCACTACAACTCCCACTAAAACTACCCTAATATTATGGCCTCTTATCATTGCCTCCTTGGGCCTCCCAATGTATCTCCTACATAACTTGAGAATGATAAAAAGACCTCAGTAAAAGACCTACTCATAGCAACTAAGCATTGTGTAGGCATACAACGTGGAAGTCTTAATCCATGAATAAACTAATGAACCCTTTCATACTCGATAGTCAAAATAAAAGTAGCATGTTAAGACAACTCACGAACTCGAGCCTTATACTCCACAATAGTCATAGATCCTAGCTCTAACTTTGAGAACTTATCTCTCAAATGATCCTTAAAACTGTGGGCCATGTACTTCTCCAAAAAGATCTCAAAGAACTGAGTCCATGTCAATAAGGAAGATCAAATGGCCTTGAAATAAGATGACTTATCCATCAATGTCGAGCTGCCAAGTCCAACTAAAAATTAGTGTAATCCATACCACGAATCTCAACTAGGCCCAAATTATAGAGCCTATCCTCACAAGTAATCCAGAACTCTTAAACATCCTTACTCGGTGCACTAGAAAAAACCTAGATAGAGCTAATCTCAAAAACCTACCCAACATCTTCTGCTCCTCAGTAGACATAGAAGGCTCGAAAACTACCAGCTAAGCAACTACTAGTTGAACAACTATAAGCTAGGCAACCATCGGCGTAAAAGAGACCTCGACTTTGGGAACCACAGCTATAGGTTGTGCCTCTACTGAAGTACCAATCTGATCCACGGACTGTGTACTATTAGGAATTGCACCACCAATCAATCCCAAAATCTAAACCAAAGCATACCTGAGCACTAAAGAAGAAATAAATGTCAGTGAAGCCTAGGATGGTCCCTGGCCCACCGCTGGCTAGGATGGAATAATCTCTAGCTCAAGATCAGGAATAGGTTCAGGTGAAGGCCCCTCATCCTAGACCATAGTTAGGGACACATCCCTAGGTTGTGTACAACTTATAGATCCTCCACGAATAGTAACAGGATCCCTAGGCTTGATCTTGGTACCTTCGTCTTATATAGCGATAACACATGTCCTAGATATTTATGAAAGAGTGAGACCAAAGGAATGATTTAGAATTAACCTCAGACTCTTATCACAAAATGAGTGAAAGAAGTGTAGAACTTCTAAGAATTTACTATAGCATCCTAAAGATAACAAACAGGCGTTTTTGTTTTGATCCATGGGACTCTACTAAATACTTACTCTTATACCAACAATACCGATGAAACCTAGGCTCTGATACTAATTTGTCACAACCTAATTTATGAGTCATGATAGAACCTACTTTATCCCGCTAGTAGGTAAGCTAAACCATAGCTTGAAGCTATAAAAAATAGACTAACTTGGTGGGAAATAGCCTAAAAGCTAAATATCAGCATTTAAAGAGTTAGAATAATAATAAAGCAGTCATAGTAAAATAATAATAAAGAAATCATAGTAGTCTAGAGGATAGATTAAAGAGCAACAGTCATCCCAATATCGAGACAAGATCTACAACAAATGAACCACAAGTATAGAATAGTCAAATATAATTTATCACAAAAATAAAAGACTAGAAATAGATAAGTAGAAGGAAAAGGGTAACCCGACTCGAAGAGCTCACCCAATCTCCAAAATCAACCTTGCATAAACGTCATATCATTAAGAAAACTAGTACTCAGATCTATACTAAAAAGGTATAAAGTGTATTGTGAGTACCAAAATCATGGGTACTCAGTAGGCATCATCAGCCAACTAAGCTAAATCATGATATAGGTACGATAAGATACAAGATAAAATAAGCTAAGTCAGGGTAAATGGGAAAAATATGGAAATACGCTCCAACACTATTATGTATAAGTAAATAAATTAATATGGAAAAGTAACATAAAAATCACACGATTATAACTACTAAATTGGCCCCATAATTCAATAAGTGTAGGAAAGTAATAAGTGCAGGAAAGTAAATAACCCAATATAGGCCCCCATAAACCTGGATGGTACACTAAAGAGAAATAAACAACAAAAAATCTATAGCTCTACTGAATATCAGCTATAAATATCAAATTTCTGTACCGAATCATATCATTCCCAACTCCTAATGTTGGACTCAAACTGGAACTCATTTTATCATCATAATATTATTTACCAAACTTAAATTGAAACTCATATTAAAATTTTCATCGTTAAATACTAAACATGAACCAAAATTCATAGTCTTAAAATTGTCATCAATAGTTGTACTTGAACCAAAACTCATATAAATAGACCATAACCATATGCCATATCAAAAACCATTATAAGTAAGCTATACCAATAAACCATCGAGTTTTACCCGAAATTAGAATCAACTTCTAATACCAAACTAGAATACTCATTAAATATTCAATCCCATAAATGTCCCCAAAAGATTCACTAATAAGGGTACAACATGCGTAAATATTTCTATAAAAGATAACACAAATCTAGGCCTAAGGTGGGCCGGAGGATCCCACTTCTAGTCCCTAAAATCTATTTTTTTGGGAAAATTCTATCCTAAACTAGGTTAAGGTATATAAATTCATTTGTAGATGTTAAATAAGCCCTAATTAACCCTAAGATAGCAATTTCTCCTACAACATGAGCAATTAATTCAATTACACATAAATTAAAATTTCAAGATAGCTTAAACTATCCAACTATCCCAAATATTAGCAGTAATACGTCCAAAACCTAATCCTCATCCCATATCTAGCATATTATTATAATCATACTATAAAATAGATCAATCCATGAAGAGGGTAAATCAATCTTACCTAGACACCAAAGAAAAGCCCGAAGAATCCACTAAACCACCAATTTCCCTTTCTGAGAAGCTTATGCAAGGTGCCATGCTATCCAAATCACAATTTACTCATCAAAATGAGAATAATGATACCTATATTGTACTATTGTGCTTCGGGTCCAAAATTGCATAAAAATACCATGTGTGGTTCATTTACGAAATCGTACTTTGGAAACCAATGCAACATCCTACTATGCTCAGGAAACATTTTTCCTTAAAAATAGGTGAATTCCAAGCTCTCATTGTGCTACAACTAAGCCACCAAGATTTTAGATATTTTAACAAAATATAGAGAAACTAAGCTTGAAAATAATGGAAACTTACCACAAATTCGAAGAAGAAACACATAAATTAATTTTACCCAAGCTCCAAAATCACCCACAAATAATTCTCCCATGTTTTTTCACTTTTTAGGGTTCAATATTCTAAGAAATTCATGAAAATGGTAAAAATCGGGCTAAGTGGGGTATTTATACCCTTCCTAGACCCACAGATGGCACTTAAGCGGACACCGAGTCGCCTATGCGAACAAGTGTCTCTTAAGTGATATTTGTTGCCTAAGTATTTATCACATAATCAACCCTGATATCGCTTAGGCGGTGTTCGCTTACATGACCTGTGACACACTTATGCAATACCAATAGGCCAAGCTAGGTTGCTTAAGCAGCCAGCTAGTCTTATACGTGATGCACCAGCACTAGCTGAGACTTTAAAATTTTTAAAGTCTCTGTAAACCCCTTGAGATTTATCCAAAATCTTGTATACACTAACAAACTATGCTACCCTATCAAATTTGACATTTCAGACTTAATGGCATAGTCAAAATTTCTATCCAAGGTCATTTTGAAAAAATGTGGGTCCCTCACCACCTTTCTATTTTTTTATCTTCCAGCCAATAGACCAAAATGAGTCTGAGAGTTAGTCCTCCTAATCTAAAATCTACATTCCAAAGTTGGTAGAACTGTCAAAATTGGCATTGAGGTTGTTTGTTATAGGTCTTCGCCTCATAGAAAATTTGAACCATTGAAGGCTTCAAAATAGGGAATTAGCTCTAAATCAAATGAACTACCTGGTAACCTAACTGTTAGTTCCAACAAATCATAAATGACTTAGGGAAGCTATAGGGAAGCTTTAAATGGTGAAAACGAGCAAAAATATAGAAAATAACCTAGAGAGTCATTACACAGCTGTCTTTGACCGCTAGGTCATTCACAAACTATAGTAGGATCCATACTCACAGACTTGGGGTCCACGTCTCGTATTGAGGTAGCACGCGTCCTAGCCACCTGCAAAAGAGTGAAACCAAAGGTACCTACAGAAACCAACTAAGACTTTTGGCACAAAATGAGTGAAGGAAGTGAAGATCTACTATGAATATCCTATAGCCTCTTAAAGGTAAGAAATAAACGTCATTGTCTAATCGGTGGGACTCTACTAGACACTTTATCTTGTACCAACAATACCGATGAACCAAGCCCTTTGAGACCAATTTTTTATGACCCAAATTCTGAGTCATGATGGCATCTTCTTTATAACACCAGTAGGTAACCCAAACTATTGCCTAGAGTTAAAAGCAATGGGTTAATTTTGTAGAGAAATGGCATAAATACTAGAAATATATAAGTAAAATCTTACAAGCAATAGAAATGGTTAAATAATAATAATATGAAAGATAAATAAGATAATGATAACATCCCACAACCTAGTAGTGTCGGCACAAGAGCCGCTAACAATACTATAATAGTATGACGTACGTCAGTCTCAAATAATGAAAGGCTAAGCAATAATAGAAGAAGGAGAAAAGGACAACTCCAGTTTTGAGAGCTCACTATATCTCCTAACTCTATCCACCACGATCGTAGCATCAACAACGGCAACTAGTACTCGGATCTGCACCAAGAAAGTACAGAAGTATAGTATAAGTACCAAAGCCATGGGTACTCAGTAGGCATCATCAGCCAACTGAGCTAAATCATAATATAAATATAATAAAAAGCATGATAAATAAGTTAAGTCATGGTAAGAGGGAAATTGATAATAACACTTTAAATATTATAAACAAATCAATAATTCAAAATAATAACATAAACAAACACATAATATCACTACAAAATTAGCCCACATAAACTAGTAAATAAAGAAAAGTAAATAATCTAACATGAGCCCCCTAAGCCCAGAGAGTCCGATCAAGAAGGAGAAGTAAACAAAAATATGCTAAGTAATCATATCTTAAAAGCATAACTGCAAACCCATCCATATTGTAATCATCGGACTCGAACCAATTCCAAAGTTATCAAAAATAACCTCTCAATGTCATACATGAACCAAAACTTATATTATCATTTTCTGAACACTAACTGTAACTCAAATTCATCATTTTTCTAAATTGAACCAGAACTCAATCCATAAATCGTCGGACATAAACTTGAATTAGTATCATGGTCCAAGTACGAATCTAGACTTAGGCATCATTTAACCTGTCTCTTCAAGCTCTATAATATGTATTTAAATAATGATACACTCCTAAAATCCAATAAGAAGCTAATAATACTTTGGCTTAAGGTGGGCTGGAGAAGACCACTTCTAATCTCCGAATTTTTTTGATAAAGCAAATTAAACCCCAGACTCGGCTTAGGTATCTAAATTCACTTCTAGATGTTAAATAAGCTACATTTTTCCCTAAGATTACAATTACCTAAAGCATGAGTAACTAAGTCCATTATGCCTAATTTATGGTCCTTAATAGGCTAAATAATCCAAATTATACTAATTATGCCTCCAAGATCAAATTTCCAAAACATATCTATTACATTATCATAAATATACTAAAATTAATCCCAATCTATTAGAAAGGTAAACCTAGCCTACATGGATGCCGAAAAAAGCCTGGTGAAATCCGCTAAATCTTTGATTTTCCCTTAGAAAAAGTTTCTGCATGGTCCCAAGCTACAAAAATAATAATATACTCATCAAAGAAAGAACAATGGTACCCATATAGTATTTTTATTCTTTAGATCCAAAATCACGTAAAACTATGTGAGCTCTACTTGCAGAATCGTATTTTCAAAACTGTCAACATGTCTCTTTATGCTCAAGGAACATTTGCCCTCAAGAATGGATAAACTCTAAGCTCAAATGGTACTAAAATAAATACACCAATAATCTAGGGATTTTTGGGGAAATTAGAGGGAATTTAACCATGAATTTAATGTAAACTTATCAAAAATCAAAGAAGAAATGAGAATCCAAGCTCATAAACACCCAAAGATTACCTATTAATGTTCCTCCCATGTTTTGACACTCTCTAGGATTTTTCACGCTGGAACTTATGGGAAAAATAGGAGAAAATCGGGCTAATTAGGGTATGTAATGCCTCCCAAGTGTCACTTAAGAGGCCAAGTACTGCTTAAGTTGTCACTGCTAAAGTGCCCATTACCGCTAAAGCGGTACCTACCTAGGCCTGGCATACCGCTTAAGAGGAAAAGTCAGTGCTAAAGCGACATGCGCTTTAACAGTTAGCTTGCTGCTAAAGTGGCTCACTAGAGTTGGCTAAGCCGATAAAGTACCTGGAAGACCACTTAAGCAGTTTAGCAAATGCACAAGCTGAAGACTTGGAATTTTCAAAGTCTTTACCAACTCCTCGGGATTCATTTAGAATCCCATATACGCAAACTAACTATGACACCTTATCAAATTCGATGTTCTAGATTCAATAACACTGTAAAAATTTTCATTTGAGATCGTTTCGATGAAAAGTGGGTCCCATACCCAAGTGTCATTTTTATTAATTTCTAGTCAGTAGCCCAAAATGAGTGTGAAAGCCTTAGAATCCGAGCCAAAGGTTTCCCCTAACCTAAAACTGACATTCTAAAGTTGTTGGAATTATCAGAATTGGCATACGAGGTTTCTTGACTAAAGTTTTCAACTAATAGCTAATTTTTACCAGCAAAGACTTTAAAATAGTGAATTGATTCTAGAAACCAAAAAAATTGCTCAGTAACCAAACTGTCAGCTCCAGTAAGTGCTAAATGACTTAGGCAGCTATAGAAAATATCCAAATAGTGAAAATGCATGGAAATGCAAAAAATGACCTTGAGGGTCATTATAGGATGTTTATAAAAATGCCTCATTGTCTTTCATAAAATGTATTCCTCAATGGTACTGGTATTTCATAAATATATAAGCATGGAATAAGAATGTAATGTTCACAACAAAATCAACATAAAGATATCTAATCCATTTGATACATATATAAATGAGCCCAGAAATCAAATCAATATGCCCACAATTCATGATTATCAACTATATTTTATGCAACATCGAAATAAATATGCATGTCGGTCATCATTAATATCATATCAACCCCTAACTCTAATATTATATTATGATAAGGACAACCAAAGGTTAATAAGTCCTATGATAACAATTCAAGACCCTGCACGGGTATTATATCTAAAATTAAGGTATTTAAACATACAGACAAGGCTAATGATATCAAATAAAGCACCCATACCAAATATTACAAGTTAATAATAACAAAATATAAGCCCCCACAAAGGTACAAAATAATAATAATAATCTCATAATATAAATATCATAGTTATTTTTTCCAATCCATAACATGTTTTACTTAATTTTTAACTACCTATCTCATTTTGAAAGAAGTTAAGCCGTAATTTACCTTAAAATGACGAATACTTAAAGTGCTTCAATACAGAGCTTTTTTCTTTCGAACATCCTCGAAATCAACTTCAATATCCAAATATAGCAATTATGCGTTGAAAGAAAGCTAATGATACCCATATTTCCCATATTTAAGTCAGCTCAACCATAAGTTTAGAAAATGAGTTTGAAGTGGTAAAACTGGAATTTATTTTAGAAATACATTCCCCACGATTGTAGGAGTCTATAAGTAAAAACCCACATAAAAATGGGTTTAAAATAAGGTTCAAAATAAAAAATATATTTTTAAGATTTACTAGTAAAAACCTCAATCTCATTTCAAAATCATAATTAAAAGGTGTTTTCGAAGATGTAATCAACGAAAAATAATGGAGATCTGAATTAAAGGTTACCCATATGAAACACAATGAATAAACCCTTAAAAATTGTCTTTCCCAAACCTGGAGGTCCAAAAATAGAGTAAAATCACAAAATTGAGGCTTTTATACTATTTTATAAATAGTGTCTCGTGAATGCGGTCAACCTTTTGCATTCACAAGGGTCAACTTTGGCTGGCCAAAACTTTGGCCTCTACTTTCATGGTCAAGGATTCATGTTTGTAAAGGATGGTGAATTAGTCCTTCATATTTACGGCAGCCTCTTCTCATTCGCACAGAAGAAAAGATACCCGACCCATACTCAATTTCCCTTCGCGATCATGGATACCACCTCGCGATTGCGAAGAAAAAAAAATTTCTCTATGTTCGTGACCAAAGGCTTGCATTCGATAATAAAGCTCCATGCACTAGATATTAGTTGTGTAGCTAAACTTGCATGGTTTTGAATCCTCCAAAAGATTCTTAAGATTCGTTCGAGACCCGACAAAAGTAAATCATATTCTACTAGGCTATCTTTGTTGTTTCGGACTTAATGATGATTTCGTATTTCAAAAAAAAAATATTTTCAATCAGTAAATTCCTAAGATCTCTTTTTGGTAATTTTTCAAACAAAAGGATGAGACGCAAAATAAAGGTTCCAAACTCAAACTAACTCTGCTGCTAATTCAAATTTGACATGCGGGCTTAATATAACTGTCCAAATCGCCATTTGACACTCATAAATACTGATAGAAGTGAATTATATGACTTTTAAGGTCTCTAAAAATCACAAACTCACTCAAAATATTTTTGATAGCATCGAAAATAATGAAAACCATCCCCATACTCCAAAATTAACATGTAGCAACTACGGAGAATGATAAAATGATCAAAACACATAAAAAGTAAGATTTCACTAATCAAATCATTATATTTATTGAGTCACAATGTCCACATACTAATGAAACAGTTTATGTTGTTACCTCCATTCAAATCCCTTATTTATGGAGGAAAATAACTAGAAAAGTCTTTAGCAATTAAAAGGATATAAATATAACCAAAAATACTGATACCCACCAATGAAAAATATTTCATTAAAAAAAACCTTTTGTTCCTTTACCCTTATCTTTTACCTTTTAATATTTTGTAAAAAATTAAATCAGTTTAATTTTCATTAATCACTGTCTCAAATCTAACATGCATGTTTTTACCCATTAATGATCTTGGAGAAATAGATATTGTGTTGGGTATCAAGATTAAACAAAATAATGTAGATAATATATGGAGTTGATCTCATTAGATTGAGAAAGTGCTAAATAATTTAGTCACTAAAATGTAAAAGTGGTAAATACCCTATTTGATTCTAGATCGAGTTAACTAATTACGATAAAAGAATTATGGCTTAATTTGTGTATGTAAGAGCTATTGGAAGGGTCAGTACTCGAGTTTTTGATTTTCTTTAAAAACTAAAAAAATTGAGATATGTTTCATACTATTTTATAAGGTTATATAGATACAAGTTGGTATGAATATATCAAAAAAATAAATTTAACACGTAATAGGTGTTTACCTTGGAGGAGGTACAACTTTATGAAATCAAGAAAATCATGTATTAGTAGAATCAAGAAAATCAAAGAAGTTGAGTGATTGAGAGATTATTAAGAGAATCCACTGATTTTTCAAAATATGAGCTCAATTTTGTGGTAGTCAAACCACTCTAACTCGAGAATATAAAGATTATATAACGGAAATTCAAAAAGTATAAGTCCGTGATATGATGATGTGAGAAAGTTGATTCAAGATGGAATAACGTCTATCATATTGATGGAGTTAAATAAATTTGCAATCTATTGACTAAATTTATCAAAAGAAAGTTGGTGAATACAACTTCAAGTTTGATTAGATTAAAACTCCTTAATTAGGTCCAGCAATAATGGCAATCCTACCCCCACAATGTGAAATGAATAGACAAGGGTTCAAAAGATAAAAATAAGTTATTGATACATGGATCTTTCAGTACTTATGTAAGAGATATACTTGTACTAGTTGTCAAAGATGAAAGGGTTGAGCTCTAATACTCTTAATAAGGTTCAGTTCAAAAAACAAGTATTTAAAATATGAAAAAGGCAATGAAAGAACTTCACCTATATGAACATAGAAGTAGTGCCCCATCATGGGAAGTTGGAGTTTCTCTTATAAATGTTCATGAATTTTGAATAGCACATGACCATAAAAGTGCAAAACATGTTGAGTGAAAAGCTTAGAATGAAATATTTATGTGCCTAGTGTCAACGATGTTATCACAAGGAATAACGTGTTCAAGGTTATTACGCAACGAAGAATTTTGATTTCGTCTTGTAATATTGCACTACAGTACTGCTCAAATCGAAAGATATATTACTCTATGTGTGAACATGACTTGATCTTTATATCTTCGCTATATTTAAATAAGGGAGAGATTGTTGGATATTTTGTTTAAAATAAAATAAGTATATTATGAAGAGGTTTCTTTTAAATGAAAGGGAGTATCCTTTAATTTATATCCTTCAATGAAAAAGTGTCATTTCATTACTTGCTTTTTAACAGTACTATTTAAGCCCCAACTACTTATTTTGCAACGTAACTTTCTCTTTCTTCTCTATCATATGAGAATAAACGTTTTGTTCTCTAAAAAGATCAAGTCCAAGTTCTTGTTTTTTCATAAGAACTAGTCATATCCACTAAAACTATTTGCATATAATCTCATAGAAATTTCGCAAAGGAGAGGAAGCAAATATCATTTTTAGAAATATATTCCGCACGTGTTTCAAGCCTCAATTTTTATGATCGATGTTCATATTGTTAACTTTTCATCTTTTGTTGTTCGTACAATTCTTGTGTTCATGGAATATATTTTTCAATAATATACTCAGGTGAGCATAATATTTTGAATCAACTATGATAATACTGGAGGCAAGAAATATTTTACTTTTTCTTTAGTTAATAAGGAATATGTACGTTAGTTTTGTACAATGATGACACTTTTCTTTTGCAGAAGTACGGGTGAAATTTCGTGATGGAGTTTGGTTAAATAATGTAAATTTTATTAGAGAGACAATTTTCTAATCTTTTATAAATTATTTTTAGTTTTTTGGTATTTCTATAAGAGTTTTTCTTTTACACATAAGAAATCTTCATTTCCACATAAGGAATTGAAAAAGATTATTTTTTATATTCAAATTGTAAGAAACCAAGATATCTCTTTCTTTACTTTTTACCTTTTAGTGAAGAATGAATGTTTTTAAGGGAGAAGCATTTATTGAGTGAAATTTCTATGGTGGTTGCTGAACTAAGGGTAAACAACAACACAAGTGGTGCTCCTAAGTACTAAGATAGCCCTTGAAAAGATCAAAATTATGGCTGACAAATTTTCACTTTTATTACAACGAATGATTTAATTTTTTTTTTTCCGATTTTAGTTTTAAATATTTTTGTATGTAGATAAACTATATTCCTTATTTGTCTATTTATTATAAGTTTGTACAATTTTTTTGAGCAATATTTTCGTTGATATTAGTATGAACATGTTTGAAGTTCTTATTTATCATAATTTTATTGTATAATAGTAGTCCAATATTTTTATTTCATATGATTTATTCTGACATGGAGTTAAAGTAAAACATTGTTATGCCTAGCAGTTTCATGGTATAAGATGTATTCGCTAGAATTAAAATTTTTTAATAACCTTTTTTGCGGTGTGGAGAGTTAAAAAAGATAATAAAATATGTGATCTTAAACATGCAAAAAATTTTCTATGAAAACATTTATGATTGGTGGTGCCAGTGTTTCAAAAGGCAGTCTGGGGCTCACTAGAGGTTTGTTCTGGGGTGAGGCTAGCCAAAAGTGCCTCAAGGTATTGTGGCAAGGCGAAACTATTGAAAGGAGAAAGCTCCGAAATTTGAGGCGTCCGCCTAAGCTGTCACGACCCAAAAACTAAGAGTCATGATGGGACTTGTCACAGCAAGACTTGACAAATATGGCAATCACCCAAACTGATATCAAATAAGAAAACAACACCAAAATTCAAGGTAAAACTTCTAGAATGAAGTTGAACCACACATATACAATAATAACGGAAAAATATATAACAATGATACCATAAAGCACCCCAAAAATCGGTGTCAAAATGTAAGAACCAACTAAGTACATCTCAAAGTCAAAATATACAATTGATGGTCCAAAAAGGAAGATAAAAGTGTCTCTGAATACGGAACAAGACATAAACTAGATAAGAAGGGGTAAGAGGTCAATTCTGGAAGCATATATCGATTGCTATCTCAAAAATACTCTGAACACCACCAAAGAGAAGCTATTGTGCGGAGCACTCTTACCTAGATCTGCACCAAAAAGACACAGTAAGGATGAGTATGATCCACTTTTACTCAGCAGGTATCATAGGCTAACTAAGCAAAGTAGAAAATAAAGTATATAAAATACACACTATGGGCAAGTCACTGCAATAAGGAAATATCTCAAACAATAGCCTACACTGTCTCTACTAACAGTTATAAAATATACACATATATCAAATACAAGTATGAGAAAGAAGCACAAATAGATAGGCATCAAAAAAAGCATGAAAATACAACACAGAATGTGCACAGTGTATGAAATGCAATGAAAATGGTGATTATGATGATGATGATGATGATGTGATGTGATGTGTCCGAGGTTGTCACACAACCTTCGTATATACCTACCGAACTTAGGTCCTGAGCTAGGATCCCTGGAGGGTTGACAATCCAATTATAATCAAATAACCAATACTAAGACCAATCTAATATCCATAAATTCTTTCCTGCCAATGTTTTTTAACATAGGGTTTTAAGATATCACACTTTTTGTTAGAAAAACTAGTATTTTCATGGTGATACCAATGTTTCATGAAAGTGAATGATATGAGGATGTAATATTAACAACCAACTAGAATGTAAATTTCAAAATCCAACCAAAATACCAAGCACAAGAGTAAAAAATCTACTCAATAAGCCAACCATCCACGATGCAATATAATCCATTTACAAGTAGAGTAAGATATACCATAATATGTCATAAATACCACATAAATCCCAACTTAGGCAATTTCCACCAACAAAAAAAAAACCAAATTTATAAATACCAGGCCAACAACATTATATAAGATGTCACACGGTCACACATAGCAAATAATGTCTCAAAATCACCAAACAACAACAACATAGTTCCCCACACGGGCACAAAATAGTAATAGCTATTTCTATGATTAGTACCATACCCATAACATATTTTTATATCAGTATTAACTACTCATCCTAGTCTAAAGAAAGTTAAGCCATAACTAACCTCAAATCAAGAAAACCCAATTCAAAATCCTTCAACGTGGAGTTTTCTCCTCAAGAATGGTCTCAAAATCAACTAAAATATAAAAATATAAAATCTACGTGTCCAAAAGAAGCCAATGATACTCATATTATCTATTTTCACGTAGAGGTTAAACAGACCTCCGAAATGGATTTTCAAAAAACAAGGATAAACTGGAATTTTAGTTCATAAATACATTACCTTTGTTTAAAGGAAGATATAGAAGAAAAACCAAGTGACAATGGATTGAAATTGGGGTTTAAATTGAAGATATACTAATTTAGGCCTTCTGGGCAAAAATCTCCAAACTTCATATTTAAAATCATGATTTCACAAGCTTTAGATGACAAAAACTGAAAAAAATAATTGAAATAGGGATTTAGGGCTTACCAAAGATAGAAAATGAAACAACTCACCAAAAACTCTAAAACCCAAATAGCCAAGTCTGAAAAATGGTGGAAAATTTAGAAAAAGAATATATGTGTATATATATGGGTACCAAGTGTCTCTTGGTCAGTGCTAAAGACCCAGGTGACCGCTAAAGCACCCAGGTGACCACTAAAGCAATACCCTCACTTAGATTGCTGGCCCCTGAAATGGGCAAGCCAGAGCTAAAGTGGTTTGTGCTTTAGCGGCCCACTTGCCGTTAATGCGACATACGTCGAGCTGGCAGGGTCGCTAAAGCACTATATGGCCGCTAAAACACCGGGCGCTAAAGTGTCCAAAAGGTTGATTTAGCGGTCACACTAGCTTTTATTGCACCAACTGGAGACTTAAAATATTTTAAGCCTCCGCGGACCCCTCAGGTTTATTTAAAATTCCTAGTAATGCAAATGAACAATACTATCCTACTAAATTTGATGCTCCAGACTCATTGACAATGTCTGATTTTTTAAAAACATCATTTTCACAAAGTTGACCCTCGATACCTAATTTCTCAACTTTTTGAATAAAGAATCAAAATAAGATATCAAAGTCGTAAAATTACAACAACCATGTTACCAACCTAAAATCAATGTTATAGATCTGCTGGTGTAGTTTGTTTTTCCATATAACAGACTGCAGGATAAATGTTGACCAAAGTCAACTATAAAGCCTGATTAACTTCTAAAAACTCCAAACTCGCACAAAACACACCGAAATACATTAAAAATTGTACCAATCATCACACCACACTCTAAGAATACCACAAAGCAACCACAGAGAGGGTAAAATGATCAAATCATAAATAAATGAATAATTCACAAAAATTCAACTCATGACATTATCCACCACTAAAAATCTAGTTCATTCTCGGACTATAGGTAAGGGTCATACTTGAATCAGCGTAAAGCTGGGGATAACTACCACGTATATCAAACTCGACCTCCCAAGTAGACTTATCTATTGGTTGATTTCTCCACTGGACCTTTACCACCAAAATATATGTAAGACCCCGTAAGATCTTAACCCAATTCGGCTCATTATTTCATGTTATAGAGGCCAAAGACTTAGAATATTTCACTAAGTATTGGGACTTAGTCATTTCTAAAGATCCTAAACTTTAATGAAGTTATTCTTAACATTTTAGGCCTTAGAATGTCAATTTTAAAGTTGATTCATGATCGGGGGTGTCAAAGGTACATCTCAGGTAAGTTTCAGAATTTTTGGACAAGCGTAAGGGCTTGTTTGGAAGTCCAAAATAGTAGTAGTACACAATGAGCCTGAGGTGCATGCTCTATTCTGGTGCTCTAGAGCCTGTAGCACATGCTCTATTTTGGTGCCCTAGAGCCCGCGCGGCACACGCTCTATAGCACGCTTCCTTATTTTTCCATCTTTTGTTTCTGCGTATTTAAGGGAAATTAGGTCATTTTTCCTCACCTAAAATCATCCAAAACACAAAATTAAAGTCCCTAAGGAGCATTAGTTGCCCCATTATTCCGTTTCTCTCTCTAAGAAAACCTTAACCTCCCCTCAAGAATACCAAGAACTCCATTACTCTTTCTTCAAGATAAGCAATAATCTAAGTTCTCTAATCTAAGAATTTCAAGGAAAGCATTCAAGAACATTCCCAAGGCTTCCCAGTCAAGCTTTTAATTTCAAATCAAACTAATTAAGGTATGTAGGGTTATGAATAAGGGTATTATTTTACCTTTATGCCCAAATTACATAATTTTAAGATTTTATTTAATTATTTTGAAGTAGGGTTCATACCCAAGTATATATATTCTTGAATCATGTGATTGTCATGAGATTTAAAGCTTTGAGTATATCAAGAGTTACTTATGTTTATGTTTTAACTTATAAGATTTATATTATGCACGAAATTGAACTATCTTGACTTGATATTGTTAAAGTATTACAAGATTATTATTGAACATGAAGTTTTGTTATAAATTAACATGAGTTTAAAGCATGGGTTTTAAGCCCTAAGTTTAAGTGTTAAGATTTTAAGAAGATCATGCTCTTAAGTTTTATTTGATAAGTTTATACCAAGAATGACTTAGAGATTTTAAGAAGACTATGATCTTAAGTTTCTTAGATGGTTTTATACCAAGATTTAAAGAAAGATTGATCTTTTGATCCTAAGCTAAGATATGAAATCCATATTTGTTATTTTGATTACAGTTTAAAGCAAACAGAAGCATAACTGATTTTCATTATAAACCCTTATGCTATTTTTAGGGGGATTTCCTATAGTATGAGCACCAAGTAATAAGGGATTAGTATTTAGCATCGAGTTGGGTATGCGTCCAAGGTCACATGCCCCAGTACTATGAGCTAACGTAGGTTTAGCTTATTCCCAATATAGATGAAGTTAAAAATAGTGATCACTTTAGATTAGGTCTGATTTCGATGGCAATGATAAAATGGCTCTACCCAACGTGAGTTTTTCCTTACGAGGGACAATATGTTGGACACCATGATAGCTCACATGGTGTATATTGGTTATAAGAACCTCCTTAAGATAGAATAAAAGAAAAGATTTCAGAACTAAATGTTGTGGCTCATAAAGTTTATCATTATGCTTTACTACTTATGTTTACGATTTCACGGCTTTGTTTATTCAAGCTCAAGGTGAGCCATTTAGCATATATAATTTGAAAATCTATAAGTACATTGAGTTATTGTTTTTACTTATACATTCACCCCCACATGCTCAGTACATTCCAAAATTAATGATCCACATATATGTCTATGTGCTACATTATCTCATAATGTAGGTACCAGTTATAGCCCACAATTCATAATCAGATAATGTGCAGCTTTCAGTCAGTAGGTGATGAGTTTTTTTGATTCGGGAGCTTGAGTTAATCATAGTTTGAGTAGCATCTTCTTTTTTTTATTTAGTTATATTGATTTGAGATAGATGGGGGTCATGTCCTGGCTACCTATGGTCAATATTAGTGAAGGCTTTATAGATAGTCAGTAGAGTTGATGTATTTGATTTCAGTTTTGTGTTGTACAACCAGAGTTGTAAGCATTTTAATAGTTTTGTTTTGAAAATGTTCAGTTAAATACATTTCTTCAGCTTATTTCTTTCATATTTATATATTTTATTTAATTTCTCACGAGTTATGTCAGTACAAGGGTTAGTTTGGGATTACTTATGGTTGTAAGCACCGTGTGATGTCCAGGAAGTAGTCTTGGGGTATTACAAACTTGGTATCAGAGCACAGAGGTCAAGTGTCCTAGGGTGTTTATGAAGTCGTGTCTAGTAAAGTCTTGCAAAATATTACATAGATATCTATACTTTTCTTCAAGAGGCTGCAGGATATTTAAGAAATGCCTCCTTTATTTTATACTTTAGATCATGTAGTATAGTTGTTCGTTCTTAAACTTCTTTCAGTTCGTGTATTACTCCATAATTCTCCATCTATGAATTTTTGAGGTAACATGAGTACTAGATCCTAATTCCTACTAGGGCTTGAGAGGAGCTCACTAGTGTGTTATAAGTTCCTTAATTTGAAATTTGATGCCCTCATCCATGTGAGTTGTGAAGTTAAGATAGAATAAGATATATATTCAGATTCCTAATTAACCCTTCAATACAAATAGTGCTCATGAGAGAAGATAGTATGAACCTGTTAAATAAAGTTTAAATTTGATGGGTATTGTAACTGGAGTGTTATGATTCATAAGTAGTAGAACCTTCTTATAATTGGCAGTATGTCTATAAAAGTATAGTGGCAAAAAAGATGGTGATGGTAATTGATTAAATGTATATAGATAAACTTTTGCATATACACGAGTTAGTAGTGAGGTGATATATCTTTGTGTGTTAGTTTAGGGGTAATAAAGGTGGTACAGGTTCCTTGGTAGAGGGTAGAGAAAAAGTTATTAGTTAAGGTGAATTGTTGTTTACTTGAAGTAGGAAAGGAGTTATTGATGGTATTTATTGTGTTAGAAAAGTATACGTTATTAATGAAGTATTTGGTGGTTGAGTATTATTAATTTAGGCTTCTCTTGAGGTTGCAAAAGGGGTTTAGTTGAATATTATAGAGCTATGAAAGTAATTTAGGGTATAGATAGGTAGATAGTAGTAACGTTTAGAAGGCGGATGTGCTAATGGATTTTAATAAGGTATATCATAGGATTATGATCAATTGTCGTTGTTATAAGGTTCTAGTGTACGTTCTTGGTGTTTATTTTATATCTTTCAAGCAATAATAGTATGTGAGGTTGTGTTGTTAATCATTCCTAGCGCTAGACACTAAGTTTGAATAGTAGATAATCAGCAAGGTGGAAATAATAATTTCTTGGTAGGTGAATCTAGTTATATAGAAGTGATCTAGTAGGCTTGAACAGTGCATACAAGAGTTTAAGTTCGTTTTTTTGTAATTAAGTATGATATTGTAGGTATGATGTAGAGGTGTACCCAAGGTGATATGGGGATTGAATTAGTTTCTAAGATTATTAAGTGTCATGTGTTCTTAGATAATGCTCGTGAGTTTCTAAGTGCTAATAAGGGAAGTCATATAGTATGTGGTAGTCTTGATGGTATATTAAGGAGCTATAGATAAATAATGCTAAGACTTTTGGTATGATTTGAGTTAGTGAGGTCGATTATATGTTTAGTGAGGCATGTATATTTGTCGAGTTAATAGAATGTAAGTCTATGATGATGATTATTGAAGCTAAAGGAAGTTAAGGATGGAATGTATTAAGAGTGTGTCCAAGAATTAAGTTAGTATTGTCTAGATTGAGTTTATGCAAGTGAGTTAACATTCATGTGCAGACCATTAGAGCAAAGAAATTATGGCTCAGTCTTGAGGATATAGAGTAGACCATAACAACAACAACAATAACAAACCTAGTGTATTCCCACAAAGGGAGGTTTGGGGAGGGTAAAATGTACGTAATCCATATTGCTACCTCCAAAGAAGTAGAGAAAATAGTTCTGATAGAATATAGAGTAGACCCATAAGCGTAAAATATCAGCTTTGATCTAAGGGGGAGATGGTAGAGTTAAGAACCAAATCAATTTTTGAGAATTAGATTGTGATGCATATCAATAAGAGTTGTGATGAGGTAGTGATACCTTCTTACTCTAGAGTATTCCATGGACTTCAGCCACTATCACACCAAATTCATGTCTTGCATAATAGATCTATGCCAAAGGCCAATGCTTATACACTTCATGCATATTCAAGCTTATTCTCAGCTTCTAGTAAGTAAGTAACAGCTTTACTCTGTGATTTAAGTCACCCCTCATAAATCTATGAACTCCAGTCTTATGTTGAATAGCTTATGATAAGTATGAACTCAAGTTTCAGAGTATGTCAGATCTCAGAACTCATGATACTAGTCAAATTCACATTATATCATGTAGGTCCTCAATTTAGATCTCTTTAATAAATTTATTCCTTTGAAATTCTATTCCTCAAGCCTCAGTTAAGTGTTAAAGTTTGTATAGTATTCTTTTGTGTTGCAGGTCCTTATTTGTTAGCCCTTTTGTAACCTTTTTCTATGTTAATATAGTGGTGATAATAATGGATAATCAATGGTTTAGATGAGAGGGAGTTGATGACCCTCATTAATAAAGATTATTTACGATTTTCAATCTAAGGCTGAAGGATGAAGGATTATTGAGGTAAATATTTGGTATATGTCATAGTTAGTTAAGAATTCTAGGTATGTCATCTTAAGAATAGTGTAAGAAAGTTGTTGTTGATAGAGGTTTAGAGAATATGAGAAGTATGCCTTTATGGATGTTTTCCTTGAAGTTCATATATGGTTATACTGATAGGCTTGAATGTCATGTTGGGATGTAAATGGATGAATACAATATGCACTAGTGAATTCATAGTAGTAGTTCTGAGTTAGTCAATAAAGTGGTAAGGCATGTTATGCTTAGGGATGAGCTCTAAAAGAACCATAGAAGATTGAATCATGTGGTTTAGACTAGTATTATGGTGTGTCGTGGTGTGCCTTGTGATTTTGAGTTAGGCCTGATCATGGTGAGAGAATTTAGTTCAGTTTAGATTTTAGTAAATGGATTTATCAATGCACATGAGAGAATTATAAGTTAAATCAAATGAGTATGGTAGTTAACGAAAATAGTATAGTTGAGGGAGTATTTGAAAAGTGTAGCTAAGCTTGAAAGTAAGAAGTTGCATTGCATAAAGCCTAGTAATTCTATCCTAGCTTATGATTTGTATGTCTATGTTCCATGCTATAGAGTTGTATCAATATCTCGATTCCTTATTCAGATAGCTTGTCCAGATCATGCCTAAAATTCTTTGTTCTATAATAGTATTATTAGAATTTCTTAGAAGAGTGTTGGAGAAATACTCCATTTGAGTATGGGCAGTCCGTATGGTCTAGTTCATTGAGCCTGCGATCTAGTTTAGCAATCAAGCAAATCAGCTACTATAGATTTCCAACTTTTCATTTAGTCTTACTACCCAAAGTTTCATGAGTAAGGCCATTCCATGAGGTAAAATATTCCCACCTATGTAAATTACGAATTCAGCTCAGTTCATACATAATGCATCAGTTTTAAATTTCACATGTGATGTGTGAGTAATTGGTAACATATTTAAGGCCTTTAATTAAGAATAATTGCGAAGTCTTAAGCAACTTTTGTCATTTTTGATTTGTTTATGTTTGATTTTATAGTTTAAGCTGATGAGATAGAGAACCAACAAGAATGGAAGCAAAGAAGTTGAAATTTGGAGAAATTTGAAGAGAAGTGTGGCTGACGACATCTGTGATAAGACGTCAGCCGTATGATAGGCTATCACAATTATCATCAAACTTAACTAGAGACTTGGCATGAGTTGAAGCCTGTGATGAAAGCTAGTGATAGGAAGTCAAAAGTGTGATACGCCTTCATGAATATCGCCATCCTTAACCAGAGAATAGGAGTTGAAGAGAAGTTGTGATGACATTTTGTGACAAGGAATCAGAGTTGTGATAAGGCATCAGGATTATCGTCAGCCTTTGGTAGAAATTATAAAAAGGAAAGAGGATCTGATGACATCTATGATACATCATCAGACTCCTGACACATCGTTATCCACATCGTCAACCTTAGGTGGAGCTTGTCAACATTGAAGGAAATCTGACGCCATTCCTGATAAGGCGTCAGACCCTTGATAAGGCATTACCTAATGGCGTCACCTATCCAAGAAATTTACTTAAGTTGTTATTTTATTTCCTTAATTAGATTCAAGTATAAATAGGATCTTTTATGGTTTTCTAATGATCATTAACATATCTTGCAATATACGTTGTGCATGGTTTATCTCTCTCTCGAGTCCCAATACGCTCTAGAACATTATTGTCGAGAGAAGATTGTCTTCAATATTTTGGGAGTTCTATATTAAGATTCAGTTCAAGTTACACTTCTTGATTTTCATCATCGTTGTAAGTTAATCTGCCCAACTATGAATTCAACTTATGTACTTGTTTATTGCATCATGAGTGACTAAACTCCATTAACCTGAATTATAGGATCAAGGGTTAGGTCTTGATAAGGTGCTAAGTATTCAAGATTCAATAGGTGGTAGGATTTCTTGATAATTCTGAATCTTTAATTAACGTCTGTTGGTTGCAAACAGTCGACACATCATCTTTGATTTGCTTGAGAAAGAAATCAAATATAGTAGGAAGTGAATTATCAACAGGGACTCGGAAATACTTTGTTTCATAATCAGCACCTGTAACAAGGTTGGTTAACCTGAGGTAAGATATGGGCAATGAATAGAAATTCCCTAAGTCCGAGAGGATTATGAAATTAAACTCTTAAGTAGGTTGAGAGACATTTGAGCATAACATCGATAAAGATAGCTTGTTATCCTACCCACCATGAGAATATTGAATCACCTTTAGCACTTATCATGTACCATAAGCCCTACTGAACATAATTCTGGTTATTTCATAAACTTTTGATTACAAACATCGAAATTAAAGTGACAAACAATTATTCGTGAAACTTAAACCCCCCAGTTAAGGAAACATTAAACTATCAGTGAATTAAATCGCAAACAACTTGGGTTCACACCTTATTCCCTGTGGGATTTGACCCCAACCTAGTTGGGTTTATATTGACAACAATCGCTTACACCCATTCAAGAGTGTAATTTGAGCGTTATCAAAAATGGCGCTGTTGCCGGGGAATACGGTTGTAAACTAAAAGTTTGTATGCGCTAATTGACTGTTAGTTAAGTTTCCTAGATTTACGTTTATTTGTTGTTTTTGTTTATTTGTAGTATTTTATAGTGTATACCAATCACCAAAAGTTCTAGAGAAACATTATTACCACTAAATCCAAAACTGCAACGAATAGGAAGAATGGCAGAAAAGCAAGAGGCTTATAGACTGGCAGCCCTAGCTAGAGCTCAGGTGAATGTGCAAAATGTCGGGCAACATGCACGACATCCAAACCCTGAGGATAAAGATTTAGAGGATGAAGATTTATTGAACCCTGGTAACCCAAGACGTGCAGAGCAGATAGCTGCACAAGTGCCACGTAATGTTAACCAGAACCGTCTGTTCCAAAAAAGACAAGAGTACCAGCAAGTCTAGTATGATCTGAATAATAATGATGATGGCATGGACGGGGCAGGTGCAACGGGTAAAATCATTTCTCCACCGTTGGCACCTGGATCCAAATTTAACATTATGAGCACTATGATCCAACTCCTTAATCTGAAGGGGTTGTTTGGAGGCCTTCCTGGGGATGACCCCAACCTGTATCTAGTGAATTTTGTCTCCATTTACAAATCTTTTGATAACCCAGGAGTGGGCCAGAATGCTATCCGGTTAAGGTTGCTCCCGTTGTCTCTGTCTGGGGAGACAACATTGTGGCTGAATGAGCTTACGCCTGATTCCATCACCCACTGGAGGGAATTGAAAGAAGCATTCTAAAATGGCTTTTTCCACCCTCCAGTAGGATATCATTGAGAGACGAGATCAGCAAATTTAGACAGCTCCTTACTGAAGCTTTGTATGAGACATAGTAGAGCTTCAAGAAGAAGCTGACATAGTGCTCGAACTATAATATGACGGATCTACACTTTATGGAGACTTTGTACAGGGCTCTCAACTCTGTAACAAAGCCGATTGTAGATAATGTTGCTGGTGGTTCATTTGTTGATCTGTCTTTTCAAGATGCCTCAGATATGCTAAATAGGATGACCAAACAGAGTCGGGCTTGGCATACCAGAGAGTATGTGGTAACAAGCCCCACTATTTCTGTTGGTATATCTGTTGAACAACGCAGGAGAAATAAAAAGTGGGATCAAGACATGGCCTATCTAAAGACTCAGATGCACATGCTCACCATGCACTTATTGTTAGGGAAGACTAAGAAAGTGAAAGCTGTAATATCTCAAGATCGAGTGGATGTGGAGCCTGAAGAAGAGGCAAATTATGTTAACAATCAGGGGGATTTCCGAGGAAATAACCAAGGGAATCAAGGTCGGAACGTTTATGACAAGCCTGGTTACAAAGATAGGGAGCAAGAATACTGGAGAAGCAATAATGATAGGAGTGATTTATATATTCCTCTTGGATATCAAGAAGCTGCTGCAACTAGCTCTGGCAAGATGTCCATAGAGGACATGATGGAAAAATTATTGAAGGGAGTTGAGGCTACCAACTCGGGGGTAACTACTATGAAGAGTGAATTCTATACCCTGAGTCAGTTAGTTAGTTAACACTCTACTTCTATCAAGCAGTTGGAGCAGCAGATAAGTCAACTTTCTGCAATACTAAACCAGAGAAAAAGTGGTACTTTACCTAGTGATACAGTTTAGAATCCATGGAAAAATGGCTCATGCATGTCGATTACCACTAGGAGTGGCAAGATGTTACTTGGCCCATCTATGTGAAAATTGGTAGATAGTGACGTAGTTGTTGATGAATCCGAAGAAAGAAATCCAGTGGAGTCTAAGAAGCTGGATAGTTATGTTAATACTTTGGATAAGGAAGAGGAGGTGGTGTTAAAAACTATCCTAAGACCACCACCTCCCTTTCCTCAACTATTGAAGAAGAAGCCTGATGATGCAAAATTTGGAAAATTCATGGCAATACTCCAGAAATTGATGATAAATATGTCTTTGGTCGAAGCACTTGAGCAAATACCAGGATACGAGAAATTCATGAAGGACCTTGTGACTAAGAAAAGAGCTGTGAGCTACGAATTGGAGGAAAATATCCGCCATTGTAGCGCTATTGCTACAAGGATCTTAGTGCAAAAGAAGCCAGACCCAGGCGCATTCACTATTCCTTGTACAATCGGGACTATAGAATTCGCCAAGGCATTATGTGACCTGGGAACAAGTGTTAATTTGATGCCACTGACTGTTTATAGAAATCTGGGTCTGGGAAATACCACACCCACCAATATGAGACTCGTGATGGCGAATAGGTCTGTAAAGCGACCTGTTGGCATTCTGTATGATCTGTTGGTGAAGGTGTCCAACTTTATATTCCCTGCAGACTTCGTTATTCTGGATTATGAGGTGGACTTTGAGGTGCCCATAATCTTAGGTCTACCTTTCCTCCTAACCGAAAGTGTGTTGATTGATTTTAGAGCGAATGAGCTCTTATTCAGGATGAACGATGAAGTGGTACGGTTTGACGTGGGAAAATCAATGAAGCATCATAAAGAAATGAGTGTGTTCTCAGTATTTAATATGTATTATGAGGACGAATAGTATGTGTCCGTAGCTGAGTAACTTGTTATTGAACCTTTGGCCGCGGTCATGATGAATTATAATAGTGAAGGTATCGGGGAGTACGAAGAGACAGTTTGTGCCTTGAAAGGAATGGGTTCATATCCTTATGCTCCTAAGAAGCTAGACCTTGATCTGGCTAATCGACCAATACCACCACCAAGCCATCTATTGAGGAGCCTTAGTGTTAGAATTGAAGGAACTGCCTGGACACTTACAGTACGTGTTTCTGGGAAACGGGAACACGCTACTTGTTATTATTGCAGCTAATTTGGGTGAACAACAGGTAAATCCACTTATTTAAGTACTTCAGAGGCACAAGAGAGCTATATGGTGGACCATCATAGATACTATTGGCATTTCCCCGGGCATCTGCACGCATAAAATTCAACTTGAGCAAGATTGTATTCCAAAAACAGAGCATCAACCCCGTCTTAAACCACTAATGCAAGAGGTGGTTAAGAAGGAGACTATTAAGTGGTTAGATGCAGGAGTGGTTTACCCTATTTCTGACAGCAAGTGGGTGAGCCTAGTTTAATCCATGCCCAAAAAAGGGGCATAATAGTGGTTGCTAATGGAAGTATGAGTTGATTCCACTCAGGCCTGTAACTGGGTGGAGAGTTTGTATGGACTACCGCAAGCTGAATTCTTGGACTCTGAAAGACCACTTCTTGATGCCCTTTACGGACCAAATTCTTGATCGATTGGCTGGAAGAGGGTGGTATTACTTCCTGGATGGTTATTCTGGATACAACCAAATTTACATTGCTCCTGAAGATCAGCGGAAGACGATATTCACATACCCATATAGCACCTTTGCATTTAAGAGGATGCCATTTGGGCTATGCAATGCACCCACCACTTTTCAACGGTATATGATGTCTATCTTATCAGACATGGTGGAAAACACTACAGAGGCATTATTGGATGATTTCTCTATGGTGGGTGATTCATTCGAGACATGTTTGGTAAATCTGAATTTAGCCTTGCAAAGATGTGTTGAGTTTAATTTGGTGCTTAAATGGGAAAAATGTCATTTCATGGTAAAGGAGGGCATCATTCTCAGCCACAAAATTTCTGAAAAAGGGATAGAAGTTGATCAAGCAAAAGTGGATGTTATTGAGAAACTACCACCTCCTATTTCAGTGAAGGGAGTGCGTAGTTTTCTTGGACATCCTGGCTTTTATCGGATATTTAGAAAAGACTTCTCAAGGGTCAGAAATCCACTTTGCAAACTTTTGGAGAAGGAAATGAAATTTTCCTTCGATAATAAGTGCTTGAAGGCATTTGAATACCTTAAAAAAAAAGCTGATTGAGGCCCCTATTGTTATTGCACCTGACTGGGCAAACCATTTGAGATCATGTGTGATATAAGTGGTGTTGCCCTTGGAGCTGTATTGGGACAAAAGAGGGACAAACTATTTCATCTGATATATTACACCAGCAAAGCACTGAATGGAGTACAAAAGAATTACACCATTACTGAACAAGAACTTTTGGCTGTAGTGTATGATTTCGAGAAGTTCAAAGCTTATCTGCTTGGGACCAAAGTAGTGGTCCACACCAACCATGTTGCCTTGAGGTATTTGATGGCTAAGATGGATAAAACACTAAGGTTGATTAGATGGGTATTGCTGCTACAAGAATTTGACTTTGAGGTCAAAGATAGGAAAGGTTGTGAAAACCAGGTTGCAGATCATCTGTCTAAAATGAAAGGTGACTAGGAAATTAGTGATGAAACGAAGATAAATGATGCATTTCCTGATGAGAAGATCCTGGCTACCATTGTGGAAAAATTTCCTTAGTACGTACATTATGCAAATTATGTTGTGAGTGAGGTCATCCCAGATAATCTTTCTTTCTATCAAAGGAAGAAATTCTTGCATGATGTGACACATTACTTCTGGGATGAGCCGTATCTTTCTCGACGATATGCAAATAATATTATAAGGAGATGCATGCCGAAAGTAGATGTATTACATATATTGGAAGCATGTCATACTTCCCCGGTTAGGGGTCACCATGCAGGTGACCGAACGGCTACAAAGGTATTGCAGAGCGGCTATTATTGGCCAACATTGTTCAAGGATACCTATGAGTTTGTGCTAAAATATGACCAATGTCATAGGCAAGGGTCAATCTCTAAAAGACATAAGATGCCCTTGACTAAGATGCTTGAGGTGGAATTGTTTGATGTCTGGGGCATTGATTTCATGGGTCCTTATGTAAGCTCATATGGGATGAAGTATATTTTAGTTACTGTTGACTACATCTCGAAATGGGTCGAAGATATGGCCTTGTTCGATAATGAAGGGAAGAGGGTTGTTGCTTTTCTCAAGAAGAACATCTTCTCTCGCTTTGGAGTACCACGTACTATCATAAGCGATGGAGGATCTCATTTTTGCAACAAAATATTTGAGAAGCTTTGGAAAAATATGGGGTGAAACAGCACAGAGTGGCTACTCCATACCACCCACAAACCAGTGAGCAAGTGGAGGTGTCAAATTGTGAGATTAAAGACATCCTAGCCAAAATGGTGAACACTAGCTGGAAAGATTGGTTTCAAAAGCTCGATGATGCTTTGTGGGCATATTGAACTACTTTCAAGACACCCATTGGCATGTCACCATTTCAGCTGGTCTATAGGAAAGCTTGCCACCTACCAATAGAGCTAGAGCATAAGGCCTTATGGGTACTCAAAAGGTTGAATTTGAATTGGAAAGAAGCAGCAGAGCTGAGACTGGGGCAATTGAATGAGATGGACGAATTTCGTGTCAGGGCATATGAATGAGCAGATCTATATAAAGAAAAGATGAAAAAATACCATGATTAGAGAATAGAAAAATGAAAATTCCAAAAAGGTGACTCTGTGCTTCTGTTCAACTCCAGACTAAAACTGTTCCCAGGTAAGCTGAAATCTAAGTGGTCAGGCCCTTTTAAAGTTAGTTAAGTCCACTCATCTAGAGTAGTGGAACTTGAAAACGAAGTTTGTAGTACCTTCAAGGTAAATGGGAAACATGTCAAGTTTTACATTGGCCCAAAAGAATCGATGAAAAGTATCACCATTATCTATATCGATATAGTCTGAAGTAATTGAGATACCGAAGTCGTGTCGCAACGTTAAATCAGGCGATACATGGGAGGCAACCCATGACCCCCAATATTGATCCATTCTAGGTATACTCTAACCCTTATTTTAGTTTTGCTTTGATTTTAAGTTAATGGTGTAGGGTAGTCTGTTGATGTAACATATTTTATTGTGACTAAAAGAATTACAAGTACAAAAAGTAGTTGACATGTTTTTATTGATGTTTGAACACCTCTCTAATGTTTTGTTTGCAAAACTGTGTGAATTACATTTACTTGTAACTATAGTGAATTTTGTTGTGGCATTAGTTCTAGCTGCTTGACGATCATTACTGATCAATTGCATGAACTAGATAAGTGATAGCCTGTGATATAATTGTGTGCCATTATGTGTGAGCAACTAATTAATTCCCTCTGTATACTAAAGCCAAAACTTTCCTGGTTAGTTGTTCCATGGTTGAAGGGTAGGGGTTAGGAAAGAATCATAGGCCGTTTTGTGATTAACCCACTTTTAGCCTAAATAACCTTCCCTGTGTGCATAATACCCCTTGATCTCTATTTTGAGCCTAAATTGACCATTTCTATCTTATGACACCTTTTACCTTCCCATTTATACCATAATAAACCTATTTTGGCCCTGGTCCTCCATGGACACTGTACACCTTGACCTAGCCAAACAGCCTAAGTTGAGGGTAGCTATCATAGGAGTGCATTATGTAAAATGAGTGTGAAGAAGTGTAGAATAAAAGAAAATGAATAAAAAGTGGGTGCTAATATAAAAAAAGAATAAAAAAAGAAGCACCTAACTTGAATATGTATGATCAAGAGAAGAGAAAAAGAGACAGAGGTTAATGAGTGAACCCCAAGAGAGTAGTGGTGTCAAAGAGGCATAGTCACTCTAAATGTCCTTGAATGTCTTACCAGCCCCAACCTACATTACAAGCCTAAAAGAAGTCCTATAGTGATCCTAGCTGGCCTATCTAATGGTCTTGGTAATGAAAATAAGGGCAAGCCTACGGTACTTGGCATACACTAATTGGAACTTTGTTTTGAGAGTGAGAGTCTTTTGATGAACCCAACATTTACATTTTTGGTTCCTTACATGAGAGAAGGGGAATTTCTTTGTTGTGAGGGCATACTGGTATTATTGCTAGCTACTTGCTTGTTTAGACAGTGTAGAATTGGTATATGAATGGTTGTTGTGTCTAAGATTGATGCCATCGATTGAGTCCTTTGTGTTACATTATTGTTTTTCAATGTTATACACAGTTGGTTTTAATTGGATTGACCTTGGAGGTGGTAACTATGTCCTGAGCTTAACTAGAAAATTGGCTGCTTAATGTGCTATGAATTCTCTTAGTTGGGCTGAGTTGCTTGAGGACAAGCAATTGTTTTAAGTTGAGGGTGTTGATGAGTGAGCAATTGCTAATACATTTAAGGCCATTAACTGAGAATAATTGCAAAGTCTTAAGCAACTTTTGTCATTTTTGATTTGTTTATGTTTGATTTTACAGCTTAAGCCGATGAGATAGAGAACCAACAAGAATGAAAGAAAAGAAGTTGAAGAGAAATTTGAAGAGAAGTGTGGCTGAGACATCAGTGATAAGTCGTCAGCCCTATGATAGCTATCCCAGTTGTCGTCAGACTTAACCAGAGACTTAGCATGAGTTGAAGCCTATGACGAAATCTGGTGATAGGACGCCAAAAGTGTGATATGCCATCATGAAAATCGTCATCCTTAACCAGAGAATGGGAGTTGAGAAGAAGTTGTGATGACATTTTGTGACAAGGCGTCAGAGCTGTGATAAGGCGTCAGGATCATCGTCAGCCTTAGGTAGAAATTATAAAAAGGGAAGAGGAGATGACGACATCCATAATACGTCGCCATACTCCTAACACATCATTATCCACATCGTCATCCTTAGGCGAAGCTTGTTAACATTGAAGGAAATCTGACGCCATTCCTGATAAGGCATCAAACCCTTGATAAGTCGTCACCTAATGGCGTCACCTGTCCGAGAAATTTACTTAAGTTGTTATTTTATTTTCTTAGTTAGACTCAAGTATAAATAGGAGTTTTTAGGGTTTTCTAATGATCATTAACATATCTTGCAATATACGTTGTGCATGATTTATCTCTCTCTCGAGTCCCAATATGCTTTAGAACATCATTGTTGAGAGAAGATTGTCTTCAATATTTTGGGAGTTTTGTATTAAGATTCAGTTCAAGTTACACTTCTTGATTTTCATCATCGTTGTAAGTTAATCTTCCGAACTATGAATTCAACTTATGTACTTGTTTATTGCATCATGCGTGGCAAAACTCCATTAACCTGAATTATAGGATCTAGGGTTAGGTCTTGATAAGGTGCTAAGTATTCAAGATTCAATAGGTGGTAGGATTTCTTGATAATTCTGAAGCTTTAATTAACGTCTGTTGGTTGCAAACAGTCGACACATCATCTTTGATTTGCTTGAGAAAGAAATCAAATATAGTAGGAAGTGAATTATCAACAGGGACTCGGAAATACTTTGTTTCATAATCAGCGCCTATAACAAGGTTGGTTAACCTGAGGTAAGATATGGGCAATGAATAGAAATTCCCTAAGTCCGAGAGGATTATGAAATTAAACTCTTAAGTAGGTTGAGAGACATTTGAGCATAACATCGATAAAAATAGCTTGTTATCCTACCCACCATGAGAATCTTGAATCACCTTTAGCATCTGTCCTGTACCATAAGCCCTACTGAACATAATTCTGGTTATTTCATAAATTCTTGATTACAAACATCAAAATTAAAGTGACAAACAATTATTCGTGACACTTAAACCCCCCATTTTAGGAAACATTAAACTATCAGTGAATTAAATCGCAAACAACTTGGGTTCACACCTTATTCCCTGTGGGATTCAAACCCAACCTAGTTGGGTTTTATATTGACAACAATCGCTTACACCCATTCAAGAGTGTAATTTGAGCGTTATCAAAAATGGCGCCGTTGCCGGGGAATACGATTGTAATCTGAGAGTTTGTATGCGCTAATTGACTGTTAGTTAAGTTTCCTAGATTTATGTTTATTTATTATTTTTGTTTATTTGTAGGATTTTATAGTTTATGCCAAGCATCAGAAGTTCTGGAGAAAAATTATTACCACTAAATCTGGAACCGCAATAAAAAGGAAGAATGGCAGACAGGAAGAGGTTGACAGACTGGCAGCCTTAGCTAGAGCTCAGGTGAATGTGCAAAATGTCGGGCAACATGCACGACATCCAAAACCTAAGGACGAAGATTTGGGGGACGAGGAGTTATTGAACCTTGGTATCCCAAGGCGTGAAGAGAAGATAGTTGCACCAGTGCCACATAATGTTAACTGGAACCGTCCATTCCAAAAAAGACAAGAGTACCAGCCGGTCCAGTATGATCTGAATGATGATGATGATGGCATGGATGGGGAAGGTGCAATGGGTGCAATCATTCCTCCACCATTGGAACCTGGAGCCAAATTTAATATTACGAGCACTATGATCCAACTCCATAATCTGAAGGGGTTGTTTGGAGGCCTTCCTGGGGATGACTCCAACCTGCATCTGGTGAATTTTGTCACCATTTATTAATCTTTTGATAACCCGGGAGTGGGCCAGAACGCTATCCTGTTGATGTTGTTCCCGTTGTCTCTATTTGGGGAGGCAACATTATGGCTGAATGAGCTTACGCCTAATTCCATCACCCACTAGAGGGAATTGAAGCATTCCCAAATCTCAAGGAATGCAAGGCTAAGCTTGCCCCTCTTCCCAAACCTCATCATACCCTTCATGGGAAAAACATGAAGGAAGACTCAATCAGCTACTCTAAATCTCAAGAAATAAAGTATACAATCAGTATAGCACTTCTTCCTCCTTTGAGCAGCTCAAAGTCTATCCTGAAGGATCTATCCTGAAGGACCCGAACACTATCCAAAGAATTGTGAAGCAAGTTTGTACCTCGATGTCTAATCTAGAAAACCTCAAACCAACCAATTAGAGAATGACAACACCTACCAAACAAAGCCTCGAAGGGAGCCATCTTAATACTGGAATGATAGCTATTATTATATGCGAACTCCATCAAAGATAGATGTTGCTCCCACTGACCTCCAAAGTCTTACATAAAAGTGCAGAGCATATCCTTTAAAACCTAAATAGTCTGCTCCAACTGCCTATTGGTCAGGGGTGAAAAGTTGGGCCATGATAAATGGATTCCAAAAGTGAGATGTGAACACTAAACCTCTTTCTGAGATGATAGACACCACCACATCATAAAGATGAACTATCTTAGGAATATAAATATGGTCCAACCTCTTAGCACTGAAAAACCAGAACATGAATGAAATAAGTAGATTTGGTTAATTGATCCATGATGACCCCAACATTATCAAAACCATGAGAAGTATGAGGTAACCCAGTCATGAAATCCATATTGATGCATCCCTATTTCCACTCAAGAATGGGTAACCTCTAAAGCAAACCTCCAGGTCTCAAATGTACGGCCTTCACCTGCTGGCAACATAGGCAACGAGCTAAAAGTATGCTACATCATTTCTCATATCACCCCACTAGTAGAGATGTATCAAATCATAATACATCTTAGTCACTCTCAGATAAATAGAATACATGAAATAATGAGCCTCCTCCAATATCAATCTCACCCAATCACCCACTCTCAGTACAAAAACTCAACCTTTAATCCTTAAAATACTATCGAGATTAAGTAAGGATTCCTTAGCCTCACCATTCAACACTTTATCCTAAATCACCCTTAATCCAACATCAAAAAACTAATGAGCACAAAGATGATTCATCAAAGAAGACCTAGCCTCCATGAATGCCAAAACACATCTAGGTGTTGAAATATCAAGCCTAACCATATAGTTAGCTAAAGATTGAACCTCTAAGTCCAATGGCATCTCTTGATTCAAAATATATTCCAAGCTACCCATGTTATTAAAATTTTAGCTCAAGGCATCTGCAACTACATTATCCTTGACCGGATGATTGTAATACCCCAAACTTTCTTTAAGTCAAATCTAGTCTCTAGAAGAGTTAGTGATGACTTCCTAAATGATTAATGTTTAAAATCAAATAGAATTTCCCGAATTTCAACTTTTCATCATGTGTAAAATTGAATTAGCTTTCCAACGATACCAATTTCGTCCAAATATGGTAGCAGAGTAAAAAGTTATGGCCGTTTCACAGAGAACTGTCGGAACTGCCCAGAAGCGATAGTCAGGCCGGCAGACCGTCGAGCTCGCGATGGACCATCCCCTAAGACATCGCAACTAAGGAAGTGAACCCGACTTTTAGTCAAGTGCAATGGCCAGGACCGACGGACCGTAGAGCTAGTGATGGATCGTCGCCCAAACCGTTGTAGACAAGGTAGAAAGTTCAGGTTCTGGCCAAGTACAACGAGATGGACTGACGGACCGTCAAACCAGTGACGGATCATCGCCCAAACCATTTCCACTTCCGATCAGCGATATTAATCTATTTTTAAAAGGGAATTCAGATATTTTACCACCCGTTTTAACCCTTAATTATACCAGACCAGAGCTCAAAACTTCATTATTCATCTACGACACCAAATTAGGATTTCTCTCAAAGATCAATCCCCAAGAAAAAAAACCCTAGATGTTTAATTCCAAGTCAATAATTCAAGATTTTCTCAACCTATCTTCAAGAAATCATCCACCCAGGTATGTCAAGTATTGATTCATGGGTTCCTTTCACCCATGAAGCTCAAGAAACCCTATTTGAAATATAAACTTTGGATTGCATGGTATGTATTAAATTATATCCATTTTTATGTTGTTTGATTTCCAAGTTGAAGTCTTTAATGACTATCATGAAAATATGTTAGTATATGATTGAAATTCTTGCATTGGAAGTGTAAAATATTGCCATGATGTATTATTTCAATATTCATGCCTCAGACTAAAGATATGCATGCAAGGTGTTTGATAAAATGCCTAAGAGAATAGGAATTATGCCTTATCTCATTTCTGACCAAAATTGATGAATCCATATTTCTCCTTATGTTCAATATGACTCCCACGTTATTGTTATTCTTTGTAATGGATTAACGTAATGCTCATGAGATTAGGCTTATGAAATTATGATATGTTTACATGCATTCCTATTCATGTGTAAGCTTATAGCATGCGATACTTCATGAAAATCCCCAATGATTGTACTATCAATTGTTGACTATGGTCATGTGTCAAGAAGTGTCATGTCTTATCAGTTTCATGCTATCGAGTCCTGGGGGTACTTGTACCCGACAATTTAGTTGTGTGCCTAGAGCCAGTGTCATATTTTCCAGATACTCTCAGTCAAGCCACGATTCATAGAACTCAGTCGGTCATGTGACTCAGGAAAACTCAGTAAACATAATAATCTCAAAAATATTAGAAATTCAATAATCTCAGTAGTATTCCATCAGTCAACGAAACTCAATGAACACAGTACAGTCCAGTTCAATTCAGTTAATCATGTTCAGTGTCTATTTAGATGGGAGTAGGATTCAGCACCGAGTGAGCCCAAGGATGGGAACTCACCTGTTATTAGAGGGTGTGATTCTTAGAAGCAATCCTTCCTCTGCAGAACTACGTAGCCAGCGTAGGTTGAGATATCAAACCTGCTAGTTGAGGGTAGATGAGGTAGCTTAACCTGTTATATGAGGGTCCCACCATTCTCCTTAGAGTACCTGTTAGATGAGGGATTACTCACAATTTGTCCTTACCAGTGGCGCGGTATTGACACCCTTCTAATTGGGGTTACAGATTGGACCCCAACTCAATTATATTATCTTATTTGGGGCATATCGGTTAGATGACTACCTCCCACAGTTATAGTCTCAGTCTCAGTAATAGAACTCAGATAGTTCTACAGAGTTCAGGACTATTAGATACAGTCACCCAGCTCAGTACGAAACTCAACTAGTTCCATCAGAAACAGGACTGTCAGACACAGTCATTCAGATAATAGTATATCAATTATGAAAACTTATGTTATCAGTATTCAGATTTAGTGATGTCATGATCTCAGTTACAGTTCACATATTCATGCATGTATTCTCACGTTCATGTTACTCAGCCAGTCAGTATTGTTCATGCATATGAACCCTTGCATTTAGCCTTCCTCACTTGCATAACAGTACATTCAATCGTACTGATGCATTTGTGATATGGTGTTTTATACCATAGGTTCAAAAGCATGAGCTTCAGAGCATCAGTAACATTCCAGTTTCAACAATCAGACTAGCAGTGAGTCCTCCTCTTTCGAGAATGTCATTATTTATTATTTCATTCTTTCAGTACTTAGTTTATTTTAGTAGTTGGAGTTAGTTGGGGACATGTCCCATCAACTCCTTGTTCAGTCAGTTTTAGAGGCTTCCAGACTATTATACCATGTTCAGACAGTTATTTTAGTCGTTTTGGTATTGATATACCATATTTTTTTAGATGTTATATTTTATCAGATATTTGAACCTTATGGCCTTTCAGCCTTTTATTCTATATTTATACAGTATATTATGCAGTTTTCAGGTACAGATACCAGTTATGGGTTAGCTTGTGGTCCTTTGGGCTCATGAGCATCGTGTAGCATTCTGGGTACCAGATCGGGGTGTTACAATGATAGAGAATGGTAAGGTCATAATCCTTAAGAAATTCAAGCCAATGACTCTACCTCATATTAAGATCTTGTTTTCTGAAGAAATAATGAAGTCTATGATGATTCAACAAAATCTTACAACGGACTCCATACAAGTAATTTCTCCACAACTTCAAAGAAAAAACAACCACGCATAACTACAAATCATGGGTAGGGTAATTCTTCTCATGGGGCTTCAACTGATGAGAAGCATACACAATCACCTTACTCTCCTGCATCAACACAACACCTAAACCATCACCAAAAGCATCACAAAAAATGGTAAAACCTACACCCTCCTTGGGCCAAGTCATTATAGGAGCTGATGTCAACAAATCCTTGAGCTTTTAGAAGCTCACCACACAAGCACGGAATTACTAAAATGAAATTTTCTTCTAAGTATACATGGTTAATGGAGCCACAATGGATAAAAAAAACCCTCAACAAAATACTGATAGTAACTTACAAAATAAATAAAACTCCGAATCTCGGTAGGAGAAGTAGGGCTATCCCAATCACAAACCATTGTAATATTGATTAGGTCAACTATAATACCATACTTGGTCACTACATGACCCAAGAAAAAAACAAGATCCAACCAAAACGCACACTTGGAGAACTTAGAATACAACTTCTCATCCCTCAATCTCTGAAGTACAATCCTTAAATATTTCTCATGATCGGCCTCACTTTTGGAATAAACCAAGATATCATCTATACATAAAATGATAAAAGAGTTAAGATACGATCAAAATACCCAATTCATCATCTCTATGAATGTGTCTGGGGCATTAGTCATCTCGAAGGACATGACTAAGAACTCATAATAACCATGCCGAGTTCAAAAAGCTATCTTCATAATATCCAAAGCTTTAATCCTCAACTGGTGATACCCAAAGCTCAAATCAATCTTTGAAAATATCGAAGCCCCTTGAAGTTGATCAAATAAATCATCATTACAAGGAAGAGGATACTTATTCTTAACTGTTACCTTGTTTAACTGCCAATAATCAATACATATGTGCATAGACCGATCCCTTTTCTGCACAAGCAAGACAGGCGCTAGGTGATATACTAGGTCGAACAAATCCTTTATTCAACAACTCCTACAACTTATCCTTGAATTCCTTCAATTCTATTTGGGCCATCATATAAGGAGAAATAGATATGGTCTTAGTGTCCATCTCAACATCAATAGCAAAGTCAATATAGTAATTCGGAGGCATACTAGGCAAGTCCGTAGGGAAAATATCCATGAAATCATGAATAATGCAAACAAAATCCAAAGGAGGCAGAGAATCAATGCTAATATAACAAATATAGGACAAATACGACAAACATCTCCTCTCAACCAAGTGAGAAACCTGAAAGAAAGTTATAACTCTTTTTGTACCTGAATAAAGTGCATCCTTCCAAGCTATCTTGGCACGCTAAAGTCACTGTTTTAACATAAAAAGTTTAGGACAACATGATAAGAAGCTAAGCAATCCATACCCAAGATGACGTGAAAATCGACCATGTCTAGGATAATTAGATATACCCAAGTCTCACAACCCACAAAAGTCACAACTTAGGATCAGTTCACTCAATCCACCATAAAAGAGACTCCTACAGGGGTAGACACACAGATAGGCATGGAAAGAGTCCCACTACTAGAATCAAAATCCAAAGCAGTCTATGTAGAGACACAGGATAAAGTCGACCCCATATCAATTAACACAGATACATATCTAAAACAAATAAGAACGATGCCTATGATAACAGTATCGAAAGCCTCTTCCTCTAGTCTAGTAGGAATAGCATAGCATTATCTACATCTATTACCTGACTAAGTAGCCCCGCGACCACTATCATGGGAACCACTACCTCATCCTCGTGTATCTCTAAAAGAATCGCTACCACTAACTATCAATATCGGAGTAGGACTGAAAACATGGTGGGGACAAACATTGGCCAAATGGCCAGACTCATCACACACAAAGCAAACCCTATGGCTTGACTCAAAAGGGATAGGTACGATTAAGCTTTAATGACTATACAAATTTGCTGAATAAGAAGACCCACTACCTGAACCCTGTAAGGCTACTTGTGTCGGTATACCTTAAAACCCATAGAAACCTCTAAGATCTCTAACTGGGGGAGTAATACTACTGAATTAGCCTAGACAGCTCACCCTGTTAGCACCTCCCTAAGACGCTCAAAGAATAGACTCAGTCATCTTCACATGATCAGATAAACTCTCAAATGATGCTCCTAACACTACTATCTGAGTAGTAGCTAGCTGAAGTAAAACATCTAACCCCTTTATGAAGTTTTGAATCTTCTCAAACTTGGTGGCAATACTGGGGTACAAATATCTAGACAAGACATAAAAATGTGCCTTATACTCCATAACAGTCATGGAGCCCTTATCCAAGTGATCAAACTCATATCACATCTGATCTCTTAGACTAAAAGCATAAACCTAACCAAAATAGCCTCAGCAAACTAATCCCAAGTCATATCTATCAAACTAAGAGATTTGCAACTAACAAGTGACCTCCACCAATCCCTTGTTGCATTTCTCAACTAATTGGAAGTGTACAAAACTCCATGTGACTCAAGTAACCCAAGGTTATGTAACTTTCTGAGATATTTATCAAGAACTCAAAGGCATTCTCGCCCACAACACCACTGAACCTGGGTGGACGCAAATGAGTGAACATCAAAAAACCTCTTTTAATCCTCAAAATCCATAACTCTACTCACAATAATAAGAGGCATAATGAATTTGGCTGGTTAAGATCTCGCCTGGGGGGGTAACATAGATGAAAGCTGAACCCTTGATCACAGAATACCATACTTGAATACCGATACAGAAGAAGGAACAAAACTTGAAGTCTATGGAGTACCATAAGCAGATATTGATACCACTGGAGGATCCACACTTGGAACCATAGAAACACCATAGGAAGGCTCTGTCATAGATAAAGGTACAATACTCAGAGCTTGAGGAACAACAGGTGCACTTAAAGGAAAACCCTCCAAATGAGTTAACAAATGAATTAATAGCTCTACCAAGATCGGGGTAGAATAACTTTGTGTAACTTGTGAAGGCCTCATATATTCATCATGCTTAACCCGAGGCTTAAGGGAGAATCCCCTAGTACTACATCTGAACAAGGTAGATTTGTATGCCGGTCCTCTACCTCATTCCTGTCCACAACCCAAAACACTACCTTTAGACTGGGCTCATTCCTCGAATGATGGCTTTATATCTCTAAGGTGACATGATTTAGTCCTCAATATCTATATAGAAAAAAATGAAACTCAAACTAGAAAATAGTGTATGGAAGAATCTGAATGATAAGGAACAAAATAAGGGAAGTTTTCTAGAGATATCTTATAGCCTCACGAAGATAGATACGGATGTCTATATACCAATCTGTGAGACAATCCTAGACACCTTACACTAATTAAACCAATGAACCGGGTTGCTCTGGTACTAATTTTTCATAGCTCAAAAACTAAGGGTCATGATAGCACTTGTCGCGGCAAGCCTTGAGAAGTAAGACAATCAACCAAACTGATATCAAATAAGAAGACAACACCAAAACCCAAAGTAAGGCTTCTATAATAAAGTTGAACCACATATATACAATAACGGCAGAAAAATACATAGTAATAATACCATAAATCACCCCAAAATCTGGTGTCTCAATATAAGAACCAACTAAGTACATCTCAAAGTCAAAATATACAACTGATAGTCTAGAAAAAAAAGATAAATTCATCTCTTAATATTAAACTAGGCATGAACTAGATAAGAATGGGTAAGAGATTAATTTTGGAAGCATAAATTGATAGTTGCCTAAAAAGTACTTCAAACACCACCTAAAATTAGCTACCGCGGCACACCCGTACCTAGATCTACATCAAAAGAGCACACTAGGGATGAGTACAATCCACTTATTCTCAATAGGTATCATAGGCTGATTGAGAAAAGTGGAAAATAAAGTATATAACATACACACTATGGGCATGACAAATGCAATAAGAAAATGTCCCAAACGGTAGCCAACACCATCTCCACTAAAAGTTCTAAAATATACAGATATACCAAATACAAGTACGAGAAAGAGGAACAAATATATAGACATAAAAAAAAAGCACAAAAATATGACACAGAATATGCACAATTTATGCAATGCAATAAAAATGATAGTGATGATGCTGTTGATGATGTAACATGTCAGAGCTTGTTGCACAACCTCCATATACACCTACCGGGCTTAGCTTCCAAGGTAGGACCTATGGGTGGTTCACAACCCATATATAATCCAATAACCAATACGAATACTAATCCAATATTCATAACTCTTCTTTGGCATATGTTCTTCGACAAAGAGTTTTAAAGATGTCATATTTCCTATAAAAAAAAACAGTATTTCCACAATGGTACCAATGTCTCACATATGTGTATGATATAATGTAATACCCTGGGAAATTTTTCATTGAAATTTTATACGTAAACATATTGGGTTCTATTTTCTAGAATAAATTATAAATTTTTCATGCAAAATATCTTAGATTATGACCCACCATTGCGTAGAGTATTGAATAATATTTCCAACGATATGTGGATCATCCAAAACGGACACCCGAGCGACGAGTTTTGAACATTCTGATCGAACCGTGAATAGTAGTAAATAGTAAAACGTGCAGGAAAAAGTACTGAGGCCTGGCATATTTTTTATCCAACTTTAAATGATCATAACTCCTTGTACATAATGATCTGAGTGATCTAATATATATCAATAGAAAGATCTGCGAGTCCTCTTTCCAATGAAATTAGTTTCATCCAATTTGTCTATTGGAGCAAAAGGTTATGGTCAATCTACTTTAGCCTATCAAAAGTGAATTTTTGGGTCAAGTTCAAATGATCATAACTCCTCATACACAATGATATGAGTAAGATACTATATATCAACAGAAAGATATGAGAGTCCTCTTTCTAATGAAATTGATTTCATCCAATTTGGATATCGGAGTAAAACGTTATGGTTGATCTACTTCAGACTATCAAAAGAGTCCACTAAAGGACCGATTCAAGAATTATTTGATTTTTAAGGGCGTTTTGGTCATTCTCCATCACCAAAAATCCGTCCAAACCCTATATTAAAGCATATTAGAAGCATTATATGTTATATTTCATCAAACTCCCTCAAAAAGAAAATCCTAAGCTCCTACATCCAACTTCAAGAACCTCCAAAGTCCACCATTAATTCTGTAAATTTATTCAAGATTCCAAGTTCCTAGTTCAAGAACCTCCAAAGTTTACCATTAATTCTGCAAATTTATTTCAGATTCCAAGTTCCTAGTTCAAGAACTCCAAGAACCATCATTCAAAGGCACGATTAACATCTCAAAAATAAGTATCGATCTAAAGTTCATCATTCAAGGTATGTGGGGTTTTTCAACAAGAACTCTCTTTCGTTCTTGCACCCAAAAGTAATTTTCTTTACAAAGGCATGATTTTTATTTGATTTTTTTGAGTTTAAAGCATGAACCCATATCTTATGATGATTATTATGAAATCTTGATGTTTATAATTTTGAAAGATGAATTTACATGTGTGGTGATATAAAGCATGAATCTCGAATGATATTTATCATGATTTTGATATTTGGGTCGTGAATCCCCATTGAAAAATATGTTTTGTTTAGAAAGTGTATGTTATAAGCACATTGATGTTGAATATTTGAGATATTTTGAATGATTTGACCTTTTGGTCTTAATGGAGTTGTTTTGAACTAGAGTGTGAAAGAAATCCACAACGTGGTTGATTTTGATAGATGAGAAGCATGATGGCTCCCGATGTATATTTATATATTACTGAAATTGTTTTGTTGTGGATTATCTTTGAAATGATCTGAGCTAAGTCCGAGAGAAATCTTTAGCACCGAATGGGAGGTATAAAGCGACCTTACTTCCCTAGAACTACATGCCCCCGTAGGAGTGAGCCTGAGGCTGATTTATATAGTGATCAGTAGTTTGTGTGGATTTGATATCAATAGTCCTGCTCCGATGGCAAGGATAGGACGGCTCTCCCCAACGTGGTTTGTACGATGGACTCCATATAGCTCACATGGTTTATGTTGATTATAGGATATCCCAGTGTGTGTGTGTTTCCTTGTGTCTATGGTGAATGGTGAAGTGATTTGAAAGTGGAATTGTAAAAGTTGTTCTTTTGAAAGATTTAAATGATATTTACATTATGAGAATTGATATTCTTGATGAACTGAAAGTGATTGACAAATTATATGATGACTCACATGTGTTATTGTACTTATTTCATCCTCTCATGATTATGATGATTTTTTTTCGGGCTATGTGAGTCTTTCATACATCCTACATATTTCTTATAAATATTTATGATGATGATGTTTATACAACTGCATACACCCCT
>NC_061117.1:110352907-110355609 GCF_002878395.1 Capsicum annuum
ACAATAACACATGTGAGTCATCATATGTGTTATTGTACTTATTTCATCCTCTCATGATTATGATGATTTTTTTTCGGGCTATGTGAGTCTTTCATACATCCTACATATTTCTTATAAATATTTATGATGATGATGTTTATACAACTGCATACACCCCTATATACTCGGTTCCTTTTCATGGTACTGACCCACATCTTCGGATATGGGCAGCATTTTCTCGGAAGGTAGGTTTAGGTGCTCAGTTCCAGGTTCGACGGTGATTGTTTGGGCACACTGTTCTACATCCTCTGTTGTGGTGAGTCCTTATGTTCTGAGGACGTAATGTCTGATGTTGGTTTCATGGAATTGTTTACATTTGATAACTGAGTATGAGTCGGTTGGAGCATGTCTCAATGACTCACTGGTTTTATTGATTTTCTTAAAGGCTTGTCAGACTAGTATAGATGTTGGGAGTTGACTAATAAGTCATATTTTGTTATCTTTCTAAAATTATTTTATTCTTGGATGATGATTACTCTATTGATATTTGAGGGTTATTTATGGAAACCCCGTTGATTTGTGTTGAACTAAATGAAAATGGCTCAAAGGGTTAGCTTGGGGCTACTCGTAGCCTCAAGCACCATGTGACGCTCCGAGATCCATTTTCTGAGGCGTTACAAACTTGGTATCAGAGCCTAAGGTTTTAAGGTGTCCTAGGGAGTCTGACAAGCCGCATTAAGTAGAGTCTTGATCATCGGTGTGTAGCATGCCATATCTATGAGCAAGAGGCTACAAGACATTTTAGGAAAAAGTGTAATTCTTTCTTTCAGAAGTCTATCGTGCTTAAAGTGTCTCTCTCTGCTATTGATTCGTGCTCTTCTCTTTCAGAAATATGCCTCCACGTCGAGTGAGAAGAAATAATGATGGCCAGCAACCTCAACCCGCTGACCCATTGATCTTTATAGAGCCTTGTTGGCTGATCTGATTGAGTTAGATATGGTAGATTTTGATATGATTCTGGGTATGGACTGGCTGTATTCTTCTTATGCCTCTATTGATTGTCGGACCCAAGCGGTCAAGTTTCAGTTTTTGGGTGCATCCGTGTTTGAGTGGTCAGGGAATTCTGTGTCACCCAAGAGTTATTTTATCTCTTACCTCAAATCTAAAAAGCTTATTTCCAAGGGGTGTATTTACCATTTGGTTAGAGTCAAAGACACTAAGTCTGAAACTCTAAATCTCCAGTCTGTTAATGTCGTCAATAAGTTTTCTGATGTCTTTTTGGATGATCTCCCAGGGATACCTCCTAATAGAGAGATAGAGTTTGGGATTGATCTTCTTCCCGATACTCAGCCCATTTCTATTTCTCTTTATCGTATGGCCCCTACAAAACTTAAGGAATTGAAAGAGCAACTCAAAAATCTATTACATAAGGGTTTTATAAGGCCCAGTGTTTCTCCTTGGGGTGCTTCTGTGTTGTTTGTAAGAAAGAAAGATGGCTCTTTGCGTATGTGCATTGATTACCTCCAACTGAATAAAGTCACCATAAAAAATAAGTACCCCCTTCCAAGAATAGATGATTTGTTTGACCAATTGCAAGGTACAAGTTATTTCTCAAAGATAGACCTTCGTTCCGGCTATCATCAACTCAAAGTTAGGGAGTGTGACATCTCAAAAACTATTTTCCGAGTGTTCTTAACTAATCCCCAACAGCTTTCATGGACCTCATGAATCGAGTGTTCAGATCATATCTGGATATGTTTATCATAGTGTTCATCGATGATATACTGGTGTACTCCCGCAGCGAGGATGAACATTCTGATCATCTCCAAACTGTATTGCAAACCCTTAGAGATCACAAGTTGTTTGCCAAGTTCAGTAACTATGAGTTTTGGCTAAGGCCAATTGCTTTTCTGGGTCATATCATTTCTTCTGAGGGTATTAGAGTTGATCCCCAAAAGATCGAAGCTGTTAGAAATTGGCCTAGACCTATTTCTCTGACTGATATCTAAAGTTTCTTAGGTTTAGCTGGATATTACCACCGTTTGTTGAGGGTTTCTCATCTATAGCATCTCCTATGACTCGATTGACCCAAAAAAAGTGAAGTTCTTGTGGTCTGAATCTTGTGAGAAGAGTTTTTAGGAGTTGAAGACTCGACTCACTTCAGCCCCTGTTTTGACTTTTCCTGATGGTGTTGATGGTTTTGTGGTGTACTATGATGCTTTAAGAGTTGGGTTGGTTTGCGTATTGATGCAGAAGGGTAAGGTGATAGCTTATGCTTCTAGACAGTTGAAACCCCATGAGAAAAATTACCCCACCCATGACCTTTAGATGGCTGCTGTTGTGTTTGCTTTGAAAATATGTTGACACTATTTGTATGGTGTCCATGTTGATGTTTTCACTGATCATAAGAGTCTGCAGTATGTGTTTACCCAGAGAGAATTAAATCTTAGGCAAAGACGATGGTTAGAATTGTTAAAGGACTATGATATGAGTGTGTTGTACCATTCGGGCAAGGCCAATGTTATGGCGGATGCCCTAAGTAGAGTGTCCATGGGTAGTGTTTCGCATGTGGTAGAAGGTAAGAAAGAGTTGGCTCATGATGTACATCGTTTGGCTAGATTGGGGGTTAGGTTGTTTGACTCTGCTGAAGGTAGTATAGGGGTTCAGAGTAGTTCCGAATCTTCCTTGGTTTCGAAAGTGAAGGAAAAGCAATACTTAGATGC